>NC_036848.1:48296294-48302814 GCF_002910315.2 Salvelinus sp. IW2-2015
CCTACCCTCCCAGGGGACCATCCTCGGTCATGAAAATCGAGCACCCAGTTAAATGCCAGTGACTCAGCCCCCTTGATTAATTAGGTTAGAGGCCCCAGAAGAATTCCCAAGTTGGACGATGAGGGAGGGGGGAACGGCCTAGGGCAGAGACAGCAGGGGTGTGCGTTGTCTCCAGGTGTTGCTCCAGAGCCTTTCCGTTCACCTTCACACTCCTGGGCCAGACTACACTCAATCATATGACCTACTGAAGAGATAAGTCTTCAGTAAAGACTTAAAGGTCTTTACTGAGTAAAGGGTTCTTTACTCTTTTAATTATTTATTAAAAGGTAGGGGTGTGGCGGCTCATTCAAATAGTTTGGGGTTTGGTTTGTACACAGCTCTTTTTGTGCTCTTTTTTCACCGTGAGTGAAAGTGTCATTCCAGTTGATCTAATCTGTCATTTTATGTTAAATATGAGCATACCCAGTGATAGTTTCTTGTGAATAACTGATATAAGACCTTATGTCAACAGTTAATTAAATCAGTGGTTCTCAATTCTCTCCTCAGGAACTCCCAGCTGTTCCAGAACTAGCACACCTAATTCAACTTGTTAATTAAATAAAATAAAAAAGTATGATTTTTTGAAATTATTTACAAATAACCTTTGAGATTAACAAACATTCTCCATAAAGGTTCTATAAAGAACCATAAAAAAACAGTTCCTTTTTTTGGAACTACATAGAACCTTTTATTAATAGTTATTTATAGAGCCTTATGAAAGGGTTCTTTATAGCACCATAATGGTTCCATTTAGAACCTTATGAGCATGTTTCTTTATCGACCCTTCAAAAAAAGTGTCTATATAGCACCAAAAAGGGATCCATTATGGTTTGAAGCCTAAGAACCGTTATTTGGCACTATTTAGAACAATTTATTTTGTGTGTGTACTAAGTTACCCCCTGCTATCTAACACCATTCAGAATGATCATCATCAAACACAGTGGCCTGGACACCCAGCATAGCCTCCCTGCCCTTAGCCTTTCATCTAGAACCCTTTGATAGCTTTTTACCCTTATCATTCATCAGCTTAACATGCTGCTATTTTACATCATCCACACTCAACAACTGGCTTGGATAGAAGGAATACATGGAAATGTTACGATTTGAGGCAAGTGTCATGCTTAGTAGGTGGCAATAGCATTTCAAGATTACTGTACTGTAAAAGTCAACATGTTAATATCTACAAAATAAACAGGCTTGCCAAATAAATTATTTGAGGAAAATGCCTTGCTCCAAAAGGTTTCTGTCTAAAAATATAAAATCAGTGTGATTCTTATTTTATGCTTTGGAAGCCTTTCATATAAAATAACTGACCTGCACGCTTGTCAAAAAACAAAATGTGTGCTTCTCCAAGGTCTTTTGTGATCATCATTGACTGGCAGGTCTGGTGCCTTCGGCTATCTGTGAAAAGGATCTCTTTATCAATGTGGAATATAGTACATGTTGTTTTGCACATGTCCTTTTCCTCAGTTAACTTAAACAACATAGAAACAAGCAAACAGCATGTTTACTGTAAACGTAACATTTTTGTAGATATAAATTCCGATGCGTAATGTGAGAAAACGTCACCGTGTACTCGTTCTGTAATACGCGTAGCAGAAGCTCTGTTCATATGCACTGTTGCAGTTAAAAAATGACATTGTGGCGATGCTAAAATCTGTCGGTCAGCAATGCCTTAAAATAACCTGGCAACGTACCAAAGCACAGGACAATAACAACAGAAACAACAACAGAAAGATGACGTATACAGTATGTGGGCAGAAAGTCATTAGGGATGTTTTTAAACAACTCTACAGCATGAGCGTGTTTGTATTCAACCACCAAATTCATTTAGTACCACTCCAGTGGTTTGTTGTGTAAGTTATTACATCATGACAGTATAATGCAGAGGCTAAATGTCAAGACAGATGCTGGATGCTCTGTGCCCTTTACTGCACGTGTGGGACTTACACTGTATCATACCATAAACATCTTCTGGAAAATAAAGATGAGAAAAGCCCACAAGTAGCATGAAGCTGCTTTAAATGCTTGTTTGTTTGTTATCGCAGCTCCTATGATGTCGGCTGTTGTTTGACCCTACTGATAGGTCAGTATGGAGCTCTGTGTAATTTACAGTGGAGCTCTGTGTAATTTACATTGGAGCTCTGTGTGTGTGTGTGTGTGTGTGTGCTGTCTCTTATACACATCTAGATGTGTATAAGAGACAGGTGTGTGTGCGTGTGCGGTTCTGTGTGTGCATGCGTGCGTGTGTGTATGTGTGCGTGCATACTCGTGCGTATGTGTGTCTTTGTGTGTATGTGCACTTGTGTGTGAGTGTGTCTGACAGCCAGTTCAGTGTCGTAACTCTGCCAACAGGAGGGGAGCGAGATAAAGAGAGAGGCAAAGAGAGAGGCCAGTGTTAATATACTCTGCAGTAGCAGCAGCAGACCCTGAGAGTTGGGCCCTAGACTAACTGAATGTTCCGGACATTGAGTGGGGGACAGAAAATCCACAATATGTGTCTGGGGTGTCTGAAAATTGAAAAGCAGTAGCTAGTATGAATAAAGTGTACTGCAGACAGTAAATTATTTAGATTGGACTGTCTGCAGTACAATTCATTCACTCCTGCTACTGCTTTTCAATTTTCAGACAAAGTAGGGGTTATGGTAAAGGAAAGATACTCTAGGGACTCTATTTCCGGCTGGCGCTAGGGCGACACTTGTGTCAAACGCACATTAGTTGGTAATTTCAGCATGTCAAATCTGGTGCTCTGGCATTTTCTACCCCTTGCGCCAGGTTTGGCAATTTACCTGTCTAACATCAACTCGCTTGCACTGAGGTGGGAGGGGTGGAAACATTTGAGGTGTTGTGCTTAAAAACTAGTGTAAAAGTGACAATTTCATTCAGGGAAAATAGGGAGATTTAAAACTCACGAAAAGCAGATCTTAGTGGTAATACGGTTGGTTAGGGCATGGATTTTGACAGCGGAAGCGCCGCCCATACAGCCATGACGCACAGTGCACATATGCACATGGAACAAGAGGGATATGCTTTTCGTGCTAGTAAACCTTATTTGTCATTTGATTCAAAACCAAGCATAGCCTCCCCTCCCCTCAATGAAGGATTGGGTTTTTGTCCTGTACAATGCATTCATTCGCCAATTAGCCAATGGAACGAGAGATGAGATGATGCCGGTGACCCTGGTACTTAGAAACATTTAAGTTAAACATATTCAAATTATTCAGTCCTATAATGCCATGTCAACGATGGATAGACCTGTATCTTGCTTATTGCGAATGTGCCTCACACACAACACATTACATTTAAGTGTTTTATTTATAACTGTATGCTATTCAATGGGATACTTCAGGATTTGATGTATTTCCCCAGAGTCAGATGAACTAGTGGATACCATTTTTATGTCTCTTCGTGCAATTTGACGGAAGCGTTAGCGCAATTTCTAACTAGCCTTAGCACAATGACTTGAAGTCTATGGAAACTGTTAGCATGCTTTTAAGTATGGTAGACTTCCAGGTATTATGCTAATGCTAGTTAGCATTGGCTCGCAAAACTACCTCTAGCTTCCTTCATACTGGATGCAGAGACATATTTGCTATCCATGAGTTCATCTGACTCTGGTGAAGTAGATCAAGGGATTCATGTCAAAAATCCCAAAGTATCCCTTTAATAAGTGGTATCAATATACAATGGACTAGGATGAGAATATTCCGTTCCCCCAGCCGAATTGGAGTTGATGACAATTCAAAGAATATCAATAACACACAACTTGAGGCAACCGCATACAGTACTAAGCCATGACCAATGTTGATTTGCCAGTGAATGGTCAAGCCCTCATCACACCTACAACTTATTTATTCACCAAAACCCTTCCCTTTCACGTCACCGACAGCTATTGCTCCCATAATTTCTTCTGTGAAAATAGCAAACATATTTCTGACACATCCCCAGACCTACCACCAGCACTAATATTTACCATTGCGTAAGGTTTGTTAAAATAGAGCCCTTGGGCTTGGTGTCATCTTAAAGAGTGGGATATCACTGGGGTCACTCACTTTGCTGCTGGCCATTGTGTCTGCATTGTGTCTGCATTGTGTCTGCATTGTAAAATGGGAGAAACAGAACAAGAAAGAAGATATTGGCACTTCAATTCAGATTAATCAGAACGAAGGCCTCAGAAGGAAAATATTAAATATTTATGTGTATGAGGCTTTGTTTCACTTACTACAAAAAAACTGTCCCTGTCATCAATCTTTGTTATGTCTCCAAGGAGTAGAGGTCTACGTCCCAAAGGCCACACCATTCCCTATACAGTGCACTACCTTTGACCAGGGCTCACTCTGGTCAGAACTTAGAAGTAATGCACTATATAGGGAATAGGGTGCAATTTGGGATGCATTCGAGGACTGCTCAGCTCTCTTTCACTCTGGAGAGAGAGGAGCTAAAGCAGATTGATTTATATCTGGAATCAGTCACAGAAGTAGAAATCGATGACAAGTGTTTGTCATCCAAAAGATGAAGACAAAATAATGGTTTCAATCTGAACCAGGCCAGACCGAGAGAGAGAAAAGTTGGTGAGCACTGTCTGAGATTGTCAGTGTCTCTTCGTGTTCACTTACCTGGAATTCCTACGTGGCTGTTGTCAAAAAAGGACTAATTTTCAACCTGATCTTGAGGAAGTTATACTCTACCCAGTTATTTCAGACACTCATATTGTTTCATTTTATAATAAGACATTATGAAGGCTCAGACATGCTTATAACAAGTTATAAAGTATTGTAAATCATTTATACTTTCACAGTTCAAGTAAAGTGTTACTGATTATTTCACTATGACTAATAGCGATGTCAAGCATGGAACAAACTGTTCGGCAGAAAATAGTTTGTGAAGTTGAAAATGAATGGAAATTATAATTAAAATTGTCAATCCATTATTTGCATGTTAAATGATCACTATTCCTGATTAAATTCAAAGCAATGAATAATGCTGATAACTTCATACTTGTTATGACAGACAAATGCCTTCAAGTGCTATGATGATAATTGCGTTAAGCAGAAAAAAATGCATGTACATTTTTTTTTAGTTAAAAGCCTCAAATAAATTCGCTCCCATGGGAACATTCAGTCTTCTAACTAACCGAACCATCGTTATTTCTGTTATTTCTCTAAAGGGACACATTTCTGTCCTCCTTCCTTTGGTGTGTATGACCTTCACACTTCCTGTTCTGTGAGAGAGAGAAGAGAGGAGAGAGATGAGACGAGAACGACGAGAGAGAGAGAGAGAGAGAGAGAGAGAGAGAGAGAGAGAGAGAGAGAGAGAGAGAGAGAGATGGCTCCAGCTGTTGCAGCCATGCAGGTTTATCTGAGACTGTTATCACTGCTGACAGATAGGGTAGCCAGGGTGTGTTTGTGTGTGCGTGTGTGTGTGAGAGTCTCATTCTCCCTAGTGGCAAGGCACTGAGACTGAGCTAAATGCAGTAGACAGGGGTGAACCAGTTTGACACCATCTCTCACCTGGTGGGACTGGGCTATCTGGGAACGGAGAGGCCATGGACACAGAGGCTAGTAAGGAGGCAGATGCTAGTAGGGAGACAGGCTAGTAGGCTAGTGGGGAGACAGTCTAGTAGAGAGACAGGGGCTAGTAGGGAGACAGAGGTTAGTAGAGAGACGTGCTAGTAGAGGGACAGGCTAGTAGGGAGATAGGTTAGTAGAGGGAGAGGCTAGTAGGGAGACAGGTTAGTAGAGAGACATAATAGTGGGGAGGCACAGGCTAGTAGGGAGACAGGTTAGTAGAGAGACGTGCTAGTAGAGATACAGAGGCTAGTATGTAGACAGGTTAGTAGAGAGACATGCTAGTAGAGGGACAAGCTATTAGGGAGACAGGCTAGTATGGAGACAGGCTAGTAGAGTGACATGCTAGTAGAGATACAGAGGCTAGTATGTAGACAGGTTAGTAGAGAGACATGCTAGTAGAGAGACATGCTAGTAGAGAGACATGCTAGTAGAGGGACAGGCTATTAGGGAGACAGGCTAGTATGGAGACAGGCTAGTAGAGTGACAGTCTAGTAGAGAGACATGCTAGTAGAGAGACAGAGGCTAGTATGGAGACAGGTTAGTAGAGAGACATGCTAGTAGAGAGACATGCTAGTAGAGGGACAGGCTATTAGGGAGACAGGCTAGTGTGGAGACAGGCTAGTAGAGAAACAGAGGCTAGTATGGAGACAGGTTAGTAGAGAGACATGCTAGTAGGGAGACAGGCTAGTAGGGTGACAGAGGCTAGTAGGAAGACCGGGTAATAGAGAGACAGGCTAGTAGAGAGACAGGCTACTATAGAGACATTGTTTGGTAGAGAGACAGAGGCTAGTAAGGAGACAAAGTCTAGTAGGGAGACAGAGGCTAGTAAGAAGACAGGCTAGTAGGCTGACATGCTAGTAGGGAGACAGAGGACAGTAGAGAGACAGGCTAGTAGGAAGACAGAGGATAGT
>NC_036848.1:48305990-48311615 GCF_002910315.2 Salvelinus sp. IW2-2015
GAGACAGGAGACCTTAAAGTAGAGACAGAGACTAGTAGGAGTGACAAAGCTGAGGAGGAGAAAACCTAGTAGGGAGACAGAGACTAGTTAGGGAGACAGAGACTAGTTAGAGAGACAGAAGACTAGTATAGAACAGAGGCTAGTAAGGAGACAGAGGCTAGAAGGAGACTGAGACTCAGAGGGAGGACAGAGACTAGTAAGAGAGGAACTAGCAGAAAGGAGGAAAAGAGAGAAAGATAGGAGAGAATAGTAGAGGACTGAACTGTTAGGGAGACAGCAGACTAGTAGGGAGACAGAGACTAGTAGAGAGACAGAGACTAGTAGGGAACAGAGAACTAGTAGGAGAGACTGAGACTAGAGTAGGAGACAGAGACTAGTAGAAGACAGACGAGCTTAGTAGGAGACAGAGACTTAGTAGTAGGAGACAGAGTGTAGTAGGTGAGACTGAGACTATAGGGAGACAGAGAAACTAGTTAGGGAGACAAGACAGTTAGAGAACAAGAGGAACAGAGACTAGTAGGGAGACAGAGACTAGTAGGGAGACAGAGACTAGTAGGGAGACAGAGACTAGTAGGGAGACAGAGACTAGTAGAGAGACAGAGGCTAGTAGGGAGACTGAGACTAGTAGGGAGACAGAGACTAGTAGGGAGACAGAGACTAGTAGAGAGACAGAGGCTAGTAGGGAGACAGAGACTAGTAGGGAGAGAAACTAGTAGGGAGACAGGCTAGTAGAGAGACAGGGTAGCAGAGAGACATGATAATAGAGAGACAGGGTAGTAGAGATACAGGGTAGTAGAGAGACAGTCTAGTAGAGAGACAGGGTAGTAGAGAGACTTGCTAATAGAGAGACAGGCTACTATAGAGACATTGGTTGGGAGAGAGACAGAGGCTTGTAGGGAGACAAGCTAGTAAAGAGGTAGAGGCTAGTAGGGAGACAGATGATATTAGCGAAACAGTCTAGTGGAGAGACATGCTAGTAGGAAGAGGCTAGTAGGGAGACAGAGGATAGTAGAGAGACAGGTTAGAAGAGACAGACTAGTAGAGAGACAGAGGCTAGCAGGGAGAGCCTCTTGTAGGGTAATTAGAGAGAGCAAGAGAGAGAGAGAGAGAGAGAGAGAGAGACAACGGCAATGTTTTCTCATGCTTTGTTGATTTCAAAAAAGCTTTTGACTCAATTTGGCATGAAGGTCAGCTATTGATGGAAAGTGGTGTTGGGGGGGGAAACATATCACATTATAAAATCCATGTACACAAACAGCAAGTGTGCAGTAAAAATTAGCAAAAAACACACACATTTTCTTTCCACATGGCCGTGGGTTGAGACAGGGATGCAGCTTGAACCCCACCCTCTTCAACATGTATATCAACGAATTGGCGAGGGTACTAGAACAGTCTGCAGCAACTGGCCTCTGAAGTCAAATGTCTACTGTTTGCTGATGATCTGGTGCTTCTGTCCCCAACCAAGGAGAACCTACTGCAGAACCTAGATCTTCTGCACAGATTCTGCCAGACGGGCCCGGACAGTAAACTCTTAGTAAGAGAAAACTAATGGTGTCCTAAAAATGGTCCAGATGCCAGGACCACAAATACAAATTCTATCTAGACACTGTTGCCCTAGAGCACACAAAAAACTACACATTCCTCGACCTTAACATCAGGGTCTCTTTGTAACAATGGCAGAGCTAAAGACCCGCTGGCCTCGGGTGTGAATATGCCCTTTTTTAAACTTTTGTATTAAAACATGATCTGTATGGATATATAGATCATTATAACACTTAGAGTAACATAATTAACATAATCTATAATCCAATGCTCTTACACCTTCACTCATCACTCATCATGGATATCACTGTCAGATCAAATGTCCTGAGAATAGCATCGACCATCTCTGTCACTAAGAATCAATAGGCTTGAATGCTACTAGATGGAAGCTAGTGATCTATTATAGATTCCAATGCCTCTGTTGACTAGACATTGCCTACATCCCAAATGTCACCCTATTCCCTATGCAGTGCACTACTTTTGTTGAAGTTGTGCACTATGTAGAGAATAGGGTGCCTTTTGAGATGCATCCATTCTCATGGTCTTATGTGTCCTTCAGCTACAGAGGCCTCTAAAATATTGACATCATCTCCAGAAATAAACTCTGTCGTTCTGTCAAAGGAACCATTTTGCCTTGAAAGCCGAAGTAATTGTCGTCATCAAGTCTCTGACGTAAAGTATCACTCCTCTCATCCCTGTTCTTGATGTTTTTGTCATCTCATTCGTTATTTCACCGCATATTCCCTAATAACTCCTGGTACACTCTTACTCAAAGGACATCCCAAAACTGGTTGAAATTATGTAATTTTGTGATGTCATTTCAACCAGTTTTGCCCAGTTTTGTCTTCCTCCCCGTTTATTTTTTAATTGTCAGTGCATTAAGCAGATGCCTCCAAGCATTGGTTACATAAAGGAGGAAAACAAAGAGAGAGAGCGCACGAGAGAGATAGAGGGGGAGGAGAGGGAGAAGAGGAAAATAATTACATGGACAAAGAGGAAGATGAGAGAGTATATACTTGCGTAGGAGAATTCTGGAGGGAAGGGGAAAGGGGGGGGAGAGGGGGAAGGTGGGGAGGAGGGGAGGGGGGAGGGGGGGAGGGGGAAGGGGGGTGGCGGGACAAAAGAACGGGGAGGAAGCAGTGGGAGAGCGGTGGAGAGAGAGGGGGGGCGGAGAGGTAGAGAGAGATAGAGTGGGAGAGAGAGCGAGAGAGACGGGGAGAGTGGAAGAGCGGTGGAGAGAGAGGGGGGGAGAGAGGTAGAGAGAGAGAGAAATAGAGGGTGGAGAGAGAGAGGATCTGATGGTTCTGTAGAGAGGCTGGTTGTAGTAGTGAAAGTGAGGGTAAAGAGTGTGTGTGTGCATGTGTGAGTGTTGTAGTGGTAAAAGTAAGGGTGAGTGCATCAGGGGACTCCCTCCTCAACTCTTTTCCTCGCCTCGCCTCTCTTCCCCTCCTCCTTCTCCACATCTCCCTCTCTCCTCATCAGGCCTGGCTCACAGTGACAGCCACCAAGTAGAGTACAGAACATTGTCACTGTGCATCCAGCCCCCCCACAAAAGAAACACAGCATGCAGAGAAACAGTGGAAAGGGAAAGAGAGAGAGAAACAGAGTTAGAGGGAGAGAGCCTTAGAGGAAGAAAGCAAGGCAGCGTACCGGTCAGTGAGAGACATACAACTAGTGAAGAAAAACAATTTATGTGTTTGTCTGTTCATGTGTGTGTGCATTTTTGTACGTTTGTGTGTGTGTGTTGTATGTGTCTGACATATCGATTAAATACATCACCTTATATCCTGAGTATCTGACAGGAGTGTGAGTTGCATTAGGTCCTATACATCTAACTCCCACACACATCTATATGGTCATACAGTCTCCAACTGATGCCCCCTTTCTCTCATTCCACGGTAAAGAGCAACAGTGCATACCAGTGTTTGCATCCCAAATGGAACCCTATTCCCTTCATAGTGCAATACTTTGACCATTCCGAGCTCTGTTCAAAAGTAGTGCACTATTTAGGGAATATAGTGCCATTTGGGACGCAACCTACTCTCCCTTCAGGGCTCAAGAGGCTCAGAGCAGACGAGTAGCAGGGTTCCTCCTCTTCAGGTCAGAGAGGCTCAGAGCAGGCCAGTAGAGGGTTCCTCCTCTTCAGGTAGCATGACATCACAGTGTCATAAAGCGAGGCCTATAGGGTTCGATGATTATGGATATCCGGATGGTTGACGGGAGGATAGCTGAGATAAGTGAACAAGTGGAACAGGCCAAGAACCGCCCCCAGTGTGACGACGCCTTAGCCGATAGTAACAGTGACAGCCAAGGGCAGGGCGAATACCGAGCGTGGTAGCCGCATCATATTGTCCGCAATACAGTCCCACATGGCAGTTGCTTTTTCGTGGTCCCTGGTGCGAGGCGTAAGCTCACCACAGCCGAGATAATGTCAACCGGCGTGAACTAGGCCAGCAGACCACGAGCGAACCACGAATACATGACACCACCAGCTCACGGCGACTCGCCGACACACCAAGGAGTAGAGTCACAACAGATGACAGAAGCACAAGAAGCCAGCAAAAGGAGCTGTTACTCAGGCAGTGGGTACCGCGATGCAGTGGGTAGTACCGTGCCCAACTGGCCGAATCAAAAAAAGCTATACGCTTCTGTGACCAGGCTCACAGGAGACAGTTGTTTGGCTATACCCGAGTTGCCACTCCGAGACCAGAAAAACCTCAACGATAGTAACAGTGACACCAGGCAGGCGACTGCGTGGGAGCTCCGGTAGTAAACAGTGACAGGGCCAGGCAGCGGTTATGGGTGGTAGCGGATAGTAAACCAGTAGCAAGAGGCCACATTGGAAAGGAGTCCGATACGTGGAAACTGGCAGTCTCAAGTGTGAGGGATTGTCTGCCTTTAAGCCTTAGAATCCAATGACATGGTGACATTTTGTATTGATTTCACCTTGAATTCCTAACTCGGGGTGTATAGTTCTCGAGCTATAACCAGAAGGTGGTAACAAAGTTATCACAAGGCCAACATTGAGAGCACATGTGAATGACTTTGGTACCGGGGTCGTAGGTCCGGATAGTAAGCTCACGTGTGACAGGCAGGAGGGCAGTATGACCCAATTCCTGGCAGTACCGTGTGTGGATAGACTTTGGTTGTTGAAGCCAGAGATACAGGATAATCAGTGATCAGGCCAGTGTCAGTTAATTCAGTTTATACGGGATACCGTGGTGTCACTACCTGCTTGAGTTTCGACGAGTCTACTCTAGAACTACGGACAGGCCGGCATACGGTCCGGTGTGTAAGCCCTGATCTAGTCTTACTAAGCTTGTACTCCTTTTCCCTCAGAGGCAAGGGTAACTGTCTCCCTCCTCTCTCTCTCTCTCTCTGGTTAGCTCCGCTGATACGTAACACATGTGCCTCAAGTTCAGCAATTTTCAAATTCTAAGGGGCTTTTTTGGCATGGGGAAATGGTGTTTAACATTGCCAATCTTTCTCCTCATCCTCCTCCCTCCTCTCTCTCCTTCTTCTCTCTCTCTCTCTCTCTTCTCTCTCTCGCCGGTTACCGTGGTGGTAGCTCTCTTCTCTCCCACTCCGTCATCTCCCATAACCCCTGCCTACGCTCACTGGTCCAGTCTCGTCGGTACTCTGTCTCTCTCTCTTCGTGTCGTCCTGCTCTCTCTGCTAGTTACACACGTGACATGTACCTAGCCCCCGGGCGCAGCGTGTGTTCTACTCGTCTATCTTCTCGTCTCTCTCTCTCTCTCTCAGCTCATCTCTCTCTCCCTCTCTCTCTCCCTCGTGTGGTTGTAAGTCCGCGACTCAGTTAACAGTGACAGGCCAGGGCTTATGGGTTGCATCTCTGCTTTCTCTCTCTCGTGTAGCTTCTCTCCGTCCTCTTGCTCTCGACTCTAGTAATCCCCTTGCACTATCTATTTTCATGCAGCGGTACTGTGGCTGTGAGGCCGCGCTTTAGTGCTTTACTCTCATCCCTTATACAGTCTGAGTCGCCTGTCTCTGCCTGGCACGTGCTAGCCTCATGTGCCTTATGCGCTGTCGCTGCCACACCGATAAGCGTTGTCTAGCGTATCG
>NC_036848.1:48311640-48325944 GCF_002910315.2 Salvelinus sp. IW2-2015
GAGAGACGAGCGAAGACCAAACGGGAGAGTGGCCAAGGCCGGTGGAAGAGGGGAGAATTAGAGAGAGAGAGAAATTTATAAAGGTGAGAGAGAGAGATCTGATGTCTGTAGAGCTGGTGTTGTATGAATGAGTAAGAGTGTGTGGTCAGCCCCGCTGTTGATAGTGGTAAAATAAGTGAAGTGCACAAGACTCCGCTCTCAAACTCTTTCCTCGGCGCCTCCCTTCCTTCCCCTCCTCCTCCCACACTCCCTCTCTCCCTTCATCAGCCTGGTCACAGTGACCAGCCCAAGTAAGTACAGACATTGTCACTGTGCATCCAGCCCCCCACCAAGAAAAAACACAGCATGCAGGAAAACAGTGAAAGGGAAAGAAGAGAAAACAGAGTTTAAGGAGAGAGCCTTAAGGTACAGAAAGCAAGTCAGCACCGGTCAGTGAACACTACATAGTGAAGGAAACATTAGTTGTTGTCTGTTCATTTGTGTGCATTTTTACTTTTTGTGTGTGTCCTGTATGTGTCTCGACATAGTCGACTTAAACACTCAGCCTTATATCCTAGTACCTACATGATTGATTCATTTATCCTTTACATCAACCCCCTACAATCACATTCTAGTAATGGCATACAGTCCTCCAACTGATTCCCCCCTTCTCTCATTCCACGTAAACACAAGTGTACCGTTGATCCACATGACCCCTATTCCCTCATAGGCAATACTTTGACCCACTTTCCGAACTTGTTCAAAAGATATGCACTATTAGCGATATGTGCCATTGGACCAACTACTCTCCCTCAGTCCAAGAGGCTCAACAACCGGAGCAGGTCTCTCTCAGTCAGGTCAGAGCACCTAGTAGTTCCTCCTCTTCAGTCAAGGCTCAAGCAGGCCGTAGAGGGTCCCCTCTTTCAGGTCACGAGAGCTCAGAGCAGCCAGTAGAGGGTTCCTCCTTCCCCTCGTTCAGTTAGAGAGGCTCAGAGCAGGCGAAGATAGCAGTTCTCTACCTCTTCATGGTAGTTAATCGCATGACTCAGAGCAGCCAGTATGATGCCTCCTCTTCATCTAGAGCGTCAGAGCCAAGAGGCGGCTCCTTCAGTCAAAGGCTCAGCAGAGTAGGTTTCCTGCCTCTCAGCTCAGAGAGGCTCAGGCGGCCATTGCAAGGTTCCTTCCTCTTGCTTGCAGTAGAGGGCTCAGCAGGCCAGTAGAGGTTTCCCTGCTTCAGTCGCAAGAGGCCTCAGACAGGCCAGTAGAGGTTCCTTCCTCTGTCAGGCAGAGAGTCAAGTCAGGCCGCTTAGAGGGTTCCTCCTCTTCAGGTCGAGAGGCTCAGAGCGGCCAGTAGAGGTTTCCTCTTTCAGGTCAGAGAGAGCCTCAGAAGCAGGCCAGTAGGAGTTCCCCCTTCAGTTCACAAGAGGCTCAGAGCAGCCCAGTAGAGGCGCTCCCTCCTCCTCTCAGGTCACAAGCTCAGACAGGGCCAGTAGGCGTTCCTCCTCTATCAGTCAGAGAGCTCAGAGGCAGGCCGATAAGGTTCCCCTCTTCCTCAGAAGGCTCAGAGCAGTCCAGTAGAGGTTCTTCTCCTTCGGTCACAGAGAGCTCAGATGAGCAGCCAGAGTAGAGGGTTCCTCGCTCTTCAAGTCAGAGAGGTCAAGGGCAGTAGAGGTCCTGAGCTCAGAGCCAGGCCCGATAGCAGGTCGCCTCCCCTCTTGCAGGTAAGAGGGTTCAGAGACGGCCAGGCAGGGTTCCCTCTCGTTACGGACTCGCAGCATAGAGGGCTTCCTCTTCAGGTAGATAGGCTCAGCACGCGCCAAGAGGGTCCCTCTCTTAGGTCAAGAGTCAGACGGGCCAGTAGAGTTCCTTCTCTTCACGCGTGGCCCTCAAGAGCGCTACAGCTCCCCCTGTCGGTAGAGGCTCAGCCAAGCCAGGTTAGAGGGTTTTCTCCTCTTCAGTGTTAAAGGCTCAAGCAGCCAGCTAAGGAGGTCCTCCTCTTCAGGGTGCAAAGCTCCAGAGCAGCCAGTAGAGGTTCTCCTCCTTCGACGCTAGAGAGGCTCGTAGCAGGCCAAATAGGAGGTTTCCTCCTCTTCAGTTTTAAGAGAACTCAGAAGCAGCCACAGAGGTTTCCTCCTCTTCAGTTAGAGAGGCTCAGACATGGCCAATATGAGGTTCCCTCTCAGGGTCAATGACATCACAGCGTTTCATAAAGCTGAGCCTATAGGGTTCTAGTATTAATATCGACGGAAAACCCCAGTTGCCCCTTAGCCACGGCAAACATCATTGCTCATGCCTTCTGCTTCTCTGCCACACACACCAGGATGCACGCATGCATACACACACAAACACACACACACGCACACACACAAGAGCTGACAACAAGGGCACTGGTTTTCTGAGGATGCTCAATCCACTGGGCAAAAAACTGCCTTAATTCAACTCACTTGTTTCTAATTCAATCACACAGAAAACCGTCAACGTGGGATGACATTGATAGCAACGTGAAACTGCATCCCAAAAGGTGAGGATGTCTGCCTTTTAATCTAAAATCATGACATGTAATTTGTAATTGTATCTTACAGATTCACATTGAATTCCACGTTAGTTGATACTCACCAAGAATCAACTACAGACATTGAATCAACTTTCTTTGTAGGCCCGATCGAGCATGACCATTGCTAGGTTGATGACTGTGGTTAAAAATATGTTTTATAATCCATTAACTTGATTCAACTCTGTTGAATCTCTCTCTACCGTTAGCTTTTTTCTCCGCTGGCCCCATCCTCCTCCCCTCCTCTCTCTCCTCTCTCATCTCTCTCATGGCTTTTTGCATCCGGATCAATGTGTTTACATCCATATTTCTAAGCCTGGCTCCCTTCTCTTGCATGCAATGTCGCTTACCATTCTCCGGAAACCTCTTCCTCTTCCTTCTCTCTCTCTCCTCCTTCACTCTCTACTCTCTCTCTCCATGTCGCTCTCTCTCTCTCTGCTCTCTTCTCTCTCCTCTCTCTCTCCTCTCTCTCCTCCCTCTCTCTCTCTCTCTTATCCCCCGCCGCTTTCTCTATCTCTATCTCTCTCTCTCTCTCTCTTCTCATCCTCTCTCTCTCCTCTCTCTCTCTCCTCTTCTACCTCCTCCCTTTCTCTTTCTCTCTCTCTCTCCTGTCTCTCTCTCTTCCTCTCCTCTCTTCTCCTTCTCTCTTCTCCTCCTCCTCTCTCTCTCTCTCTCTCTCTCTTCTCTCTCTCTCTCTCTCTCTCTATCCCCCGTCTCTCTCTTCTCTCTCTCTCTATTCCCCCTCTTCTCGTCCTCTCTCCTCTCTCTCTCTCTCCTCTCTCTCTCTCTCTCCTCTCTCTCTCCTCTCTCTCTCTTCTCTCTCTCCTCTCTCGTCTCTCCTCTCCTCTCCCTCCCTCCACTCTCATCCTCTCTCTCTCGCTCTCTCTTATCCCCCGCGCTTTCTCTCTCTCTCTCTCTTCTAGAATGGTAAAGTGAATGCCTTGGTGATTATATGATCAGTGAAGTACCATCTATTTCATAATTCCTTTCTTGGAGATATTTCTCTTTCACTAAATATATGATTAGCATGACACTCAATGCTGAAAACTCTATCTACAAATAAAAGGATAATACACTTAATCAAGATACAGTTTCTAGGACGCACAGAAATCACACACACAAGCCCCTGCATATGCATGGGCACCCATGGGCATGTACTCACTCTTCTTTGACTCTCTCTTTTTCACTCACACTCTCACACAATCCATCCCCGAGGTTGTTAGCAATTCTTTTTTGTGTTTATTCTTCAAAAGTATAAATTCTTGAGGGGCTTTGCTGGGTCTCTGAAGCAGAAGACATCATACAACATTGACTCACTCTCTACCACACTCTACCACTCTGTCCCCGTCTAGATATGTGGGATTGATACATCAAACCGTTCCTGCCCCATGCTCATGCATTTATGTAAAATATGTACAGTGTATATTATTGAATAGAATATAGAATTTAAGAATTGCAGAATATTAGAATGTAGAATCTTTAATCCAATCATGGTTCTCAGTGAGTATAGAGTCCCTCTGTCAGATTGAAGTAGACCTAGTGCAGTGATCAGACCCTCTGGTTAGGCAGCAGACATTTATCAGAGTATTAGAGGTAGAGTTCCCTTCTCTCCCTTCACCTGAATCCTTATTCATAATGACATCCTGCATCGAAGATGTCTCTTAAACAGAGATCGGCCCTGTCTTCCCACACACAGGGGCTGTTCAAGGGACAACACTTCACAGTAAATAAACTCATGTTTGCGTGTGTGTTTGTGTGTGAGTATGTGCGTGCTTGTGTATATCAATAGGTGTGTGTGCATGTGTGTGTGTGCGTGTGTTTTCCACATGTAGGAAGGATTCAATCCTGCCTCCACTGTCGCATATCAAGAAGCTGATTAAACAGCATGATCATTACACAGGCGCACCTTGTACTGGGGTCAATAAAAGGCCACTCTAAAATGTGCAGTTTGTAACACAACGCAATGCCAGAGATATCTCATGTTTTGTGGGAGCATGTAATTGGCATACTGACTACAGAAATGTCCACTAGAGCTGTTGGCAGAGAATCGAATGTTCATTTCTCTACCATAAGCCGCCTCCAATGTCGTTTTAGAGAATATGGCAGTAAGCCCAACCGACCATGTGTAACCACGCCAGCCCAGGACCTCCACATCCGGCTTCTTCACCTGTGAGATCGTCTGAGAACAGCCACCCGGACAGCTGATGAAACTGAGGAGTATTTCTGTTTGTAATAAAGACCTTTCGTGGGGAAAACATCATTCTGATTGGCTGGGCCTGGCTCCCCAGTGAGTGGGCCTTGCTCCCAAGTGAGTGGGCCTATGCTCTCCCAGGCCAACCCATCTGATGTGCCCCTGCCCAGTTATGTGAAATCCATAGATTAGGGCCTTATGAATTTCTTTCAATTTATTGATTTCTTTATATGAACTGTAACTCAGTAAAATCGTTGAAATTGTGATTCAATATATATTACTATAGCAATTTATAGTAAGAATAGTACGTTTCCTTACTGTAAATTGTTACAGTGCTAGCTATAATCACTGCATTGTTGTATTGTTATAACTTGGTCAGAGGAGTCGTGTGGTCTCTCAAAGCCTCAGGGGAGGTTATGCTGCAGCCTCATTTAGCGGTACAGAGCTACACACACTCAAACACATGTTCATCCCCTAGCCAATCCCCACAAAATATGTCTGTATCTTTAAGCAGTTAGAATGGAAAAGAAGTCTACATTTAATTGTCAACTATGGTTGCAACAAGCAAGCGGCTGCCTTATTTAGGGTTTCAGTTGGTATGCAGAGTGATCTGTTGTATTTACATTTACATTTTGGTCATCTTATCCAGAGCGACTTACAGTCAGTGCAATCAAGTAAGGTTGATAAAACAACCACATTTCAGAGTCATTGCAAGTAAAAACTTTCCTCAGTAAAGCAGCTCTGCAAATATTAGTATTTAACCAAACTATACTCATTACTTCCTGAGTATGGGCCCAGTACTCTGTAGAGGGCACACTGAGAAGCCTTCCCAATATAAAGGAAAGTGAGACTTGGCGATGGATCAATCCTTTTAGTGAGCATTATGAGAATATGTTACAAAAGGGGGAGAGAGTCGTGTGTGCATGCTTGTATGTATGTATGTATGTATGTATGTATGTATGAGAGACGACGAGAGAAGTAGAGACGAGCGATGTGGGGGGCAGAACCGGGGAGAGCGAGATAGAGAGAGAGAGAGAGAGAGACCGAGAGAGAGAGAGATGATGAGAGAGAGAGAGACCGAGAGCGAGGAGAGAGAGGAACCGACGAGAGATGAGGGAGAGAGAGACGAGAGGATGGAAGTAATGAGGAGGAGGTCATCTCCTTCTGTAGAATAGAAATTATACGTTGAGGAGGACTTAGATAGTAAATTTCTCTACAGCACAGAGACAGGCCTTTCCTCAGCAAGTTAAGATACATTACCATAAACAGATACTGAAACTGGATGATCCACATATAGCAAACGCCGCCTCAAGATCTCTGTACCCTACCGCTAGCGCTTCGTGACTGTGCTTTTATATCAAAGTGCCCAATCGCATCCTTTTGGAGCGAAAAGGCGCAACTCTCGTCACAATTGAAATAAATAAATTACTAGGAGAGGCGCCTTGTAACTAAGTCTATATTACACCTCACGGACAAGGAGACGCGAGAAGATACGCACCAATTATGCAGAGTGGTTGGTTTCCATTTGGCTAATACAAACTTAATAATGCAAATCAGAATACGATTAAAATACACAAAAAATTAAACTACGTGACATCCGTGTGTGCGAAACACTAACAAGAAAACAAACACCCAACAAAACACACGTGAACCCGCTGCCTAAGTATATCTCCAATCAGGACAACGATTGACAGCTGCCTCTGATTGAGAATCATACCGGCCGAACACACAAAACCCCAACATAGAAAACAACACATAGACAACCCACCCAACTCACGCCCTGACCATACTAAATAAATACAAAACAAGAGAAAACAGGTCAGGAACGTGACAGCCTTTTCCTTCCAAATGCTCATATAACTTTTGGGTTGTACCTCGTCTCACATTGGTTGAGCGCCTTCTATTCCACTCCGATGCATCATTTCTTAATGAAAAAATCGAATTAAACTCCTGAGAATTGGACATCAACAAAACATGACATGACACATGAATGGCCATTTTCATCTCTCCACAGCTATCCTGCAGAGTTGCAGAGTTATTCATCCAAACAAACACATTGTTCTCAAAACACAAAATAGCACAGTGTGGATAAATTACAAGAGATATGTTCCCAAAACACAGAATAGCACAGTGTGGATAAATTACAAGAGATATGTTCCCAAAACACAGAATAGCACAGTGTGTTTTGGGAACATAATAATGTTCCACAATTTCCAAATAATTCCGTTTTTTTGACGTTCATAGCATATTTGTTTTAGGATTAATTTAATATTCCACTGATTTTCACGCAATTTAAAAAACATTTGAAAATGTTGTATGTTTTATCAAATGCTGTAAACACAATGTTTAGTTCCCAAGCTAGGTCTTTAATCCTCTGCACCACCAGAGAAGCTCTCTTACATTCGATTTTTTTAGTATATAGCCATGGCAGTACGGTCAATCTGGAATTCCATGCTTCCATGTTAGGCTTCTTTGACATAAATATCCCAGGGCCTTTGGAAAGTATTCAGACCCCTTCCTTTTTCCACATTTTGTTACATTACAGTATTGTAAAATTGATTAACATAATTTTTTCCTCATCAATCTACACACAATACCCCATAATGACAAAGCGAAAACAGGTTTTTAGAGATGTTTGCAGATGTATTAAAAATAAAAAACAGAAACACCTTATTATAACACCTTATACTATAAGTATTCAGACCCTTTGCTATGAGACTCGAAATTGAGCACAGGTGCATCCTGATTCCATTGATCATCCTTGAGATGTTTCTACAACTTCATTGGAGTCCACCTGTGGTAAATTCAATTGATTGGACATGATTTGGAAAGGCACACACCTGTCAACATAAGGTTCCACAGTTGAAAGTGCATGTCAGAGCAAAAACCAAGCCATGAGGTCGAAGGAATTGTCTGTAGAGCTCCGAGACAGGATTGTGTCGATGCACAGATCTGGGGAAAGGTACCAAAACAATTCTGCAGCATTGACGGTCCCCAAGAACACAGTGGCCTCCATCATTCTTAAATGGAAGAAGTTTGGAGCCATCAAGACTCTTCCTAGAGCGGGCCGCCCGGCCAAACTGAGCAATCAGGGGAAGAAGGGCCTTGGTCAGAGAAGTGACCAAGAACCTGATGGTCACTCTGACAGAGCTCCAGAGTTCCTCTGTGAAGATAGGAGAACCTTCCAGAAGGACAACCATCTCTGCAGCACTCCACTAATCAGGACTTTATGGTAGAATGGCCAGACGGAAGCCACTCCTCAGTAAAAGGCACATGACAGCCCGCTTGGAGTTTGCCAAAAGGCACCTAAAGGACTCTCAGACCATGTGAAACAAGATTCTCTGGTCTGAGGAAACCAAGATTGAACTCTCTGGCCTGAATGCCAAGAGTCACATCTGGAGGAAACCTGCTACCATCTCTACAGTGAAGCATTGTGGTGTCAGCATCATTTTTACATTTTACATTTTTAGTCATTTAGCAGACGCTCTTATCCAGAGCGACTTACAGTAGAGTGCATACATTTTATTACATTTTTACATACTGAGACAAGGATATCCCTACCGGCAAAACCCTCCCTACCGGCCAAACCCTCCCTAACCCGGACGACGCTATGCCAATTGTGCGTCGCCCCACGGATCTCCCGGTTGCGGCCGGCTGCGACAGAGCCTGGGCGCGAACCCAGCCCAGCCTGGGCGCGAACCCAGAGACTCTGGTGGCGCAGCTAGCACTGCGAAGCAGTGCCCTAGACCACTGCGCCACCCGGGAGTGGTGCTGTGGGGATGTTTTTCGGCGGCAGGGACTGGGAGACTAGTCGGGATCGAGAGAAAGATGACCAAAGCAAAATACAGAGAGATCCTTGATGAAAACCTGCTCCAGAGCCTCAGACTGGGGCGAAGGTTCACCTTCCAACAGGACAACGACCCTAAGCAAACAGCCACAACAACGTCTTTTTAATTATTATTTTACCTTTATTTAACTAGGCAAGTCAGTTAAGAACAAATTCTTATTTTCAATGACGGCCTAGGAACAGTGGGTTAACTGTCTTGTTAACTGTTTTTTTACGTTGTCCAACGCTCTAACCACTATGCTACCTGCTGCCCCGCTTTGGGACAAGTCTCTGAGAGTCCTTGAGTAGCCCAGCCAGGGCCCGGACGTAACCCGATTGAACATCTCTGCAGAGACCTGAAAATAGCTCTGCAGCGACGCTCACCATCCAACCTGACAGAGCTTGAGAGGATTTGCAGAGAAGAATGGGAGAAACTCACCAAATACTGGTGTGCCAAGCTTGTAACGTCATACCCAAGAAGACTTGAGGTTGTAATCGGTGTCGAAGTTGCTTCAACAAAGTACTTAGTAAAGGGTCTGAATACTTATGTAAATGTAATATTTCAGGTTTGTTTTTTTAATACATTTGCAAACATTTCCAAAAACCTCTTTTTGCTTTGTTATTATTAGTTATTATGTGTAGATTAATGAAGGAAAATTACAATTTAAGCCATTTTAGAATAAGGCTGTAATGTAACAGAATGTGGGAAAAGTCAAGGGGTCTGAATACTTTGTGTTGATTATATACTGTTAACTAGGTTCTTCACCAGTACTTCACCCATCCTCTATATATGCTGCGTACTTATGGGCCCATATTTACAATTTATCCAGAACTATGAGTGCTGATCTAGGATGATCATGAAAGATAAGACAGGGGGGACCATGTCAAGTGTCTGAAAGTAGGAATTATATTGGGTGCATTTATTTTATTTTATTAACAGTACATTTTTACCTATTTTATTTTTACAATTTTTACAACACATTTCTGCATTTCTGACTGGATTTATACATCTGGACGAAACGAAGTGAATCTGTGGATCAGCGTCCTCCAGCAGGTGAAGTTGATCCCAGCAGTTGAAGCTGATCCTGATAAAATAATTTAGACAAACATTGGCAGTAGGATGGCCTTACTGAAGAGCTCAGTGACTTTCAATGTGGCATCGTCATAGGATGCCACCTTTCCAACTGTCATGTTTTGTCATTGATCATCTTGTCTTGTCCCTGTGCTTCCCTTCTATTCGTTTCCCTCTGCTGGTCTTATTAGGTTCTTTCCCTCTTTCTATCCCTCTCTCTCCCCCTCCCTCTCTCCCTCTCTCGCTCTCTCTCCGTTCCTGCTCCCAGCTGTTCCTCACTCTTCTAACTACCTCATTTACTCTTTCACACCTGTCCCACTATTTTGCCCTCTGATTAGATCCTATTTCTCCCTCTGTTTCCGCTTCTGTCCTTGTCGGATCCTTGTTTTGTTGCTGTTCTGTGTCCTTGTTCGCGCCGTCGTGTTTTTGCCTTCGTCTTCTATGCATACTGTCGTCGCTGCGTGTGTGAGCAGGTTGTCTTATTGTCAGCTACGGCCTGTGCCTTCCTGAAGCGACCTGCAGTCTGTGGTCGCGTCTCCAGTCGTTCCTCTCTACTGACGAGAGGGATTTCAGTTTCCTGTTTTGGATTTACCTATGATAATATCCAGGAGTATCCATTTGTTTGTTTAAGACTGGAATAAAGACTCTGGTCTGTTTAAGTCGCTTTTGGGTCCTCATTCACCAGCCATAACAGAAGGATCCGACCAAGAATGGACCCAGCGACTACGATTCTCGCACACTGCCGTCGAGATCCAGGGAGCAATGCTCGGCAGACACGAGCAGGAATTGTCGCTCCTCGTCATGCCGTGAGACCCTGGCCGCTCAGTCTCCCGATCTCTCAGGACAGTTTCAGAGTCTTCGTTCGTGCCACCAGCTACTTCCTGGTCTTCCGAGTCTCCGGAATAGGGTTAATAACCGCACGCCATGTGTTTACTCTGGGCAGCCCCTGGATGTGTCGCTCCTTTCATCAACCCAGTGTGATAGTTGTGTTTCTCTTCCAGCCCAACACATACTTCAAGAGAGAGAGCTCGATCGCTTACGTCATATCACTCCCTTACTGTGTCGGGTCGGGAGTGGGGCACCAGCTATCTGGGAGGCAAGGGCTGAATGTGTTCTAACGTTTATTCAGAACTTTAAAGAGGAGAGTGATACGGGTTTGTTTTGATCGTTCAGTTTTTGGAAGGAGGCTTCCAGGGCCCTGGCTTCCCTATGTCAAGGTGATCGATCCATAACGGATTACTCTATAGAGTTTCGCACTCTTGCTGCCTCCAGTGACTGGAACGAGCCGGCGTTGCTCGCTCGTTTTCTGGTGGGGACTCCACGCTGAGGTTAAGGATGAGATCTTCTCCCGGGAGGTTCCTTCCAGCGTGTGACTCTTTGATTGCACTCGCCATCCGCATAGAACGACGGGTAGATCTTCGTCACCGAGCTCGTGGGAAGAGAGCTCGCGAGTTAACGGTGTTTCCCCTCTCCGCATCTCAACCCTCTCCTCCCACCGGCTCAGAGACTGAGCCCATGCAGCTGGAGGTATTCGCATCTCGACTAAGGAGAGGAACGGAGAATCACCAACCGCCTTTGCCTCTATTGCGGTTCTGCTGACATTTTGTCATGTCATGTCCAGTAAAAGCCAGAGCTCATCAGTAAGCGGAGGCTACTGGTGAGCAGCCTACTACTCAGGTCTTCTCCATCAAGATCCTGTACTCTTCATCTACTGTTCGGCCTACTTTCGCTGGCGGTTCCTTTTCCTGCAGTGCCTTGATAGACTCTGGGGCTGAGGGTTGTTTTATGGACGAAGCATGGGCTCGGAAACATGACATTCCTCTCAGACAGTTAGGGAAGCCCC
This sequence comes from Salvelinus sp. IW2-2015, assembly GCF_002910315.2. Classification (NCBI taxonomy): domain Eukaryota; kingdom Metazoa; phylum Chordata; class Actinopteri; order Salmoniformes; family Salmonidae; genus Salvelinus; species Salvelinus sp. IW2-2015. The sequence goes on from NC_036848.1 coordinate 48,323,103, forward strand.
ACGCCCATGTTCGCCTTAGATGGTAGTCTTCTCCCCAGTATCAGATGTGAGACACTACCTTTAACCCTCACAGTATCTGGTAACCACAGTGAGACATTTCCTTTTTGATTTTCATTCACCTTTTACACCTGTTGTTTTGGGTCATCCTGGCTAGTATGTCATAATCCTTCTATTAATTGGTCTAGTAATTCTATCCTATCCTGGAACGTTTCTGTCATGTGAAGTGTTTTAATGTCGCATCCCTCCTGTTTCTTCTGTCCCCTTCTACTCAGGAGAACCTGGTGATTTGACAGGGAGTGCCGAGGAATATCATTATTCTGCGCACGGTCTTCAGTCGGGTCTCAGAGCCAACTCTCTTCCTCCTCACCGGTCGTATTTGATTGTTGTATTGATCTCCTTCCGGGGACCACTCCCCCTCGGGGTAGACTATACTCTCTGTCGGCTCCCGAACGTAAGGCTCTCGGGGATTATCTGTCTTGTTCTCTCGACGCCGTGTAACGTGTTGCCTTCTTCCTCTTCCCGCCGGAGCGGGGTTTTTTTTGTTAAGAAGAAGGGACGGTACTCTGCGCCCCCTGCTGTGGATTATCGAGGGCTGAATGACATATAACGCTTAAGAATCGTTATCCGGCTTCCCCTTTATGTCGGTCAGCCTTCGAGTTCTCTGCAGGGAGCCAGGTTCTTTACTAAGTTGGACCTTCGTAACGCTTACCATCTCGTGCGCATCAGAGAGGGGGACGAGTGGAAAACGGCGTTTTAACACTCCGTGTAGGGCATTTTGAATACCGGTTCTGCCGTTCGGTCTCGCTAATGCTCCAGCTGTCTTTCAGGCATTAGTTAGATGATGTACTGAGAGACATGTACTGAACATCTTTGTTTTTTGTTTACCTTGACGAAATCCTGATTTTTCCCGTCACTCGAGATTCATGTTTCAGCACGTTCGACGTGTACTCCAGCGCCTTTTAGAGAATTGTTCTCTACGTGAAGGCTGAGAAGTGCGCCTTTCATGTCTCCTCTGTCACAATTTCTCGGTTACTGTTATTTCCGCTTGAAGGCATTCAGATGGACCCGCTAAGGTCCAGGCTGTCAGCGATTGGCCCGTTCCTAAGTCACGTGTCGAAGTTGCAGCGCTTTCTCGGTTTTCGCTATTTCTTATCGGCGTTCATTCGTAATTTCGGTCAAAGTGGCTGCTCCTCTCACAGCTCTGACTTCTGTCAAGACGTGCTTTAGTGGTCCGGTTCGCCCAGGGGAGCTTTTGATCTCCTCAAGAAGCGTTTTAACATCCGCCCTATCCTTGTTACTCCTGACGTCACTAAACAATTCATTGTCGAGGTTGACGCTTCAGAGGTGGGCGTGGGAGCCATTCTGTCCCAGCGCTTCCATTCTGACGATAAGGTCCATCCTTGCGCTTATTTTTCTCATCGCCTGTCGCCTCGGAACGCAACTATGATGTGGGTAACCGCGAACTGCTCGCCATCCGCCTTAGCCATAGGCGAATGGCGACAGGTGGTTGGAGGGGGCGACCGTCCCTTTTTGTCGTTTGGACTGCCATAAGAACCTTGAGTACATTCCGTTCTGCCAAACGACTTAATGCACGTCAAGGTCTCGTTGGGCGGTTGTTTTTTCGCTCGTTTCGAGTTCGTGATTTCTTATCGCCCGCGGAAATAAGAACACCAAGCCTGATGCCTGTATCCCGTCTCTTTAGTTTCTTTGGCTTTCTACCGACCCCGAGGGGATTCTCCCTGAAGGGCGTGTTGTCGGGTTGACTGTCTGGGGAATTGAGAGACAGGTTAAAGCAAGCACTCACTCACACTGCGTCGCCGCGCGCTTGTCCTAGTAACCTTCTGTTCGTTCACTTGTTCTCTACTCGTCTGGCTGTCTTTCAGGGCTCACTCTGCCAAGTTAGCTGGCCACCCCGGCGTTCGGGTACGCTTGCTTCTATCGCCAGCGTTTTGGTGGCCTACTCAGGAGCGTGACACGCGCCGTTTTCGTGGCTGCTTGTTCGGACTGCGCCGCAGGACCTAAAGTCACAGGTAACTCTCTCCTGGCGCCGGTCGTCTCAGACCGCTTTCCCATTCCTTCTCGACCATGTCTCATTCGCCTCCCTAGACCTTTATTACCGGTCTGCCTTCGTCTGCGGGCGCAATGTAAAAGACTGTGAGTTCTCTACGGATCTGTGCGATGAGGCTCTCCTAGGGCGCGCACACATTTCATTTCCCTCGCTTAAGCTTCCTTCCGCTAAGGGGAGACGGCATCAAATCTCATCTATGAGAATGTGTCAGAATTCATTGCCTCCCGTCTTAGACGCCCGTTTTCAGACAGAGGCCCCGCAATTCACGTCACAGTTTTGGAGGAGTTCTGTCGTTTGATTGGTGCTTCCGTCATCCCTCTCCCGGAGTTTCACCCAGATGCTCAACGGTGTCAGAAGAATAGGGACCAATCAGTCGATTGGTTCGCATATTACGCAGCCTTCGTTTCGCAAACCCGTGCGTCTTGGGCAGAACAGCTCCCGCCTGGGCAGAGTACGCTCACAACTCGCTTCCTTTCGTCTGCCTACGGGGCTATCTCCGTTTCAGAGTAGTCTGTTGGGTATACCAGCCCCTCTGTTCTGGTCTCCAGCTCGTCCAGCGTTCCCGGCTGCCTAGTCCATTGGCTTCCTAACGCTCAGTGGTTGGTTGTCAACGTTGTGAGCGCACCTGGAGGAGGGTCAGGTCTGCACTTTGCCGTTACAGGGCGCAGACTGTGAGAGCCGCCATATAAACGTAGGATTAAGAGTCCTAGGTATTGTCGCAGGGTCAGAGAGTGTGGCTTTCCACTCGTAACCTATCCCACTTCCTACGACAGT
>NC_036848.1:48328485-48342235 GCF_002910315.2 Salvelinus sp. IW2-2015
ATATTGACTGGTTAGAAAACGATTTGGAACGAGGCAGGTCCGATGGCCTTCACGCTTGGGGCGCACGTTGAGAAAGGACGGTCTCTGTACATTTTTGTCATTTATAATGGCTGTGAACGTCCCATCGACTTCATTGAAACGTGATGACGTACAGACACCCAGAGGAAGACGTAGGCAGTGTCGGTTTCTTCATAGCATTCACTGTGGCCTTATAACAGACCCCAGATCAGAGGTAAAAATTTCTGAAATCTGAACCCTGTCATGAAAGTGCTGTAGAAATTGTTCTGTACCACTCAGAGACAAAATTCCAACTTCTATAGAAACTAGAAGGGTTTTCTATCCAATAATAACATAATATGCATATTGTACGATCAAGAATTTAGCACGAGGCAGTTTAATTTGGAGACACAAATATGCTAATGCGGAACAGCACCCCCTATAGTTGCAAGAAGTTAAGGACTGCAGTGTATCTCCTCCTCGTGGACTGCACCAAATTTGCCAGCTCTTGCTGTGAGATGTTACCCCACTCTTCCACCAAGGCACCTGCAAGTTCCCGGACATTTCTGGGGGAATGGCCCTAGCCCTCAACATTCGATCCAACAGGCCCAGACGTGCTCAATGGGATTGAGATCGGGCTCTTCGCTGGCCATTGCAGAACACTGACATTCCTGTCTTGCACAAATCAGGCACAGAACGAGCAGTATGGCTGGTGGCATTGTCATGCTGGAGGGTCATGTCAGGATGAGTCTGCAGGAAGAGTACCACATGAGGGAGTATGTCTTCCCTGTAATGCACAACGATGAGATTGCCTGCATTGACAAAAATCTCTCAGTCCGATGATGCTGTGACACACCGCCCCAGTCCATGACGGACCCTCCACCTCCAAATCGATCCCGCTCCAGAGTACAGGCCTCGGTGTAACGCTCGTTCCTCTGATGATAAACGCAAATCTGACCATCACCCCTGGTTAGACAAAACTACGACTCGTCAGTAAAGAGACTTTTTGCCAGTCCTGTCTGGTCCAGCGACGGTGGGTTTGTGCCCATAGGTAACGTTGTTGCCGGTGATGTCTGGTGAGGACCTGCCTTACAACAGGCCTACAAGCCCTCAGTCCAGCCTCTCTCAGCCTATTGCGGACAGTCTGAGCACTGATGGAGGGATTGTGTGTTCCTGGTGTAACTCGGGCAGTTGTTGTTGCCATCCTGTACCTGTCCCGCGGGTGTGATGTTCGGATGTACTGATCCTTTCTCCCTGAAGCGCTGTCTTAGGCATCTCACAGTATGGACATTGCAATTTATTGCCCTGGCCACATCTGCAGTCCTCATGCCTCCTTGCAGCATGCCTAAGGCACATTCACACAGATGAGCAGGGACCCTGGGCATTTTTCTTTTGGTGTTTTTCAGAGTCAGTAGAAAGGCCTCTTTAGTGTCCTAAGTTTTCATAACTGTGACCTCAATTGCCTACGGTCTGTAAGCTGTTAGTGTCTTAACGACCGTTCCACAGGTGCATGTTCATTAATTGTTTATGGTTCATTGAACAAGCATGGGTGTCACGCCCTGGCCTTAGTATTCTTTGTTTTCTTTATGTTTTTTAGTTAGGTCAGGGTGTGACATGGGGAATGTATGTGTTTTTGTAGTGTCTAGTGTAGTTGTCTAGTTATGTCTATGGCTGCCTAGATTGGTTCTCAATTAGAGGCAGCTGTGGTTCATTGTCTCTGATTGAGAGCCATATTTAAGGCAGTCATAGGCATTGGGGTTTTGTGGGTAATTGTCTGTGTCTATGTTGCATGTTTGCACTTAGTCTTTGATAGCTTCACGTTCGTCTGTTGTTTTTGTTTCGTTGTCCTTCTTCTAATAAAGAGAAGATGTATTTTCCACACGCTGCGCCTTGGTCCTCTCTCTCTCTCCCATTGACGATCGTGACAATGGGAAACAGTGTTTAAACCCTTTACAATGAAGATCTGTGAAGTTATTTGGATTTTTACGAATGTATCTAATTATCTTTGAAAGGGTCATGAAAAAGGGATGTTTCTTTGTTTGCTGAGTTTATATGAACAAAAAGAAACAATTCAAAAAGATAATAGCTTAGAAAAAATAAATAAACAAAACATCAAATTGTGACCAACATATTTGTGTGCGTCACACCTATTTCAATAAATATGCTATATTGCCTACAGAACGCAAGACAGAATGGAGAATTCCACCAAAGCAGTGCAAAAATATCCCATCAGAAAATACTGTTTCTCTGTCTCGCTCTGTCGAATGCATGGACATTTAGCCTGTAGCCTAAAGCTATATATATTGTATGTTTTTGTATAACGGACAATCCTTAGCTATTTTGTGTCCAGCTGTTTAAAAAAATGTAGCCTATATTCCCTTCTCTCTCCATTCGAGATGAGGTGTGCACTGTTGACCACGCAGTCTGACTTTGAGAAGCTCTGCTGTGACATACATCAAGGAAACCCATCTCATTAGTGGTGGTGAGATAACAGACATTATGTCAGACTAATTTGCAGTTGACTGTCATAGTCCCACATTAAAAGTATGTGATCATGAGTTGAGAAGAGAATCATAAATACTGTTAGAATGTTTTGCAATTGACTGCCATAGCCCCAAATAAAAAAAGTTAACATTGGATGTTAATTACATACTTTTTTTCACATCGTTGGAGTCATGAGAATCTTCAGATATCAAAATGGGGTCATGTTTGGGAACGCCTGCTATAGCCTAAGTCTAGGCATAGGCTATTCTCAATTACAGCTTTATAAGAGAAATAATATATATATTTTTATTTTATTTTACGAGGCAAATAAAGTAATTATTTTCCTGTTCTGAAGATGGGGCGACAGGTAGCCTAGTGGTTAGAGCGTTGGACTAGTAACCGAAAAAATCTGTCTTTCTGCACCTGAACAAGGCAGTTAACCCACTGTTCCAATGGTAGACTGCTTCTATTATGTAGGCTGGGCCTATAACCTAGCTCACTACAGTAAGACAGCCCATTCCTCATCAGACAGTCACTGCTCCATCATGTGCTCTCCACACAGACAGCAGCCTGTTCTCATAGACTAGACGTAACATAGTAAATGTGAAACTCAAATTAGTATGTTATGTTATATTTGGTATGGTTACATAAGACAGATGGTTACTGAAGGCAAGTTCGAAGCTCATCATGAACACCTTTAGCTAAATAGCATTTCTTCAACTATGTACTACTTTTTAGCTACTTTACAACTATTTAGCATGTTAGCTAACCCTTCCCCTAACCCTAACCTTAATCATTTTACATAACCCTCCCCCTAAACTTAACTATTTTAGCTAACCCTTCCCCTAACCCTAATCCCTAGCCTAGCTAACGTTAGCCACCTAGTTGGAATTCGTAACATACTGTATCATACGTTTTGCAAATTTGTAACATATAGTACATTTTGCAAATTCGTAACATATAGTACATTTGACAAATTTGCAATATATAATACGGATTGTAATTCATAACAAATCGTACGAATGGGTGATGGACATCCACAAGTCAACACATACCATACGAAATGTAAAATATCATACTTAAAGGAGTGTCTCGGATTTATGTACAGAATAATACGAAATGATCTGAGACGAGGTTGCAGACAGACACACAAACACAAACCTGTTCTGCTCCACCAGAAAGGAATATTAGAAGATTTGCCATTGCCTGCACTAGCCAGGCTTTAAAAAAAATGGTCTTTCATAATGAATCATCCAGTTGTATTCGATTTTGCCCTATAGCCCAATTGTAGTGTTAGCAGACGTTTTTTATTGTATATTTTTTTTATGAAATTAGAAATTCGATTTTGATTGATTCATCAAGTGCTCATGGTTTTGTAAGCAAGAAACACCACAGTTGCAGTTAAGTATTTGCAAAGGTTGGAGAAATACACTGGTGCTTTGCAGTATTTATTCTATGAAAAGACACATGGGACAATAAAAGTGGCTGGGATAGGTTTACAGTGTTCCCCCACTAAATCACAGCACAATCTCATCATCCCTTGTCTCTCTCTCACTCCCTCTTTCTCTCTCTCTCATTCTCTCTCTCTCTCTGCCAGCCTGCAGCGACCACAAACTGCTGTTTAATTTGAAGAAGAAATCAGACCCCAAATAAAACCCTTCACTGCGATCAAACTCCAGCAAAAATATTGCAATGAAAGGCAAATAGAGCAATGAACAGCTTTCCACCTCAACTATTGGGGTGATTGTTGGCAGTGTTACAGGGGTGTATTTTTCTGCCTATGGTATGTCTACTCTGAGAATGCACTGAAATAGCTATTAAAATGTGTATTTGGTATAGTCTTCTGGGCCAAGGGAATATCTTTCTCTGCAGCTTTCTCATTTAGTTCAATAAAGCTAATCGCGATTACACACTTAATGCTCTCCTGGTCTTCCTTCCTATTCATTGCAGACCTACAGCTCAACCTCTAGCTGGTGTGATTTGCTGGGTGCAATCTGGATTTCTGTAAGAAAGTGGAGATATTAAAGGCCATAATATAGGGGCAAAGAAGTTGTTGCCCTTGCTTTACCCATAAACTCAAACCTGCTGCCAGCCAAACCAATGGAAATGCAGAAACAACAATATAACTAGATTTTGCAAACTTAAAATTTACCAGCTAGTTAAATGTGAATGGTATTAATCTATTACGGCAGTTAGTTAAACACGCAAAAAAACTACCTATAACAAATTGTGTAATCCAATGTAGGTAACACTTATTGTGGCTAGTTAGTTAGCCAATTAGGCCAGTTTGTCCCATTGATTTAACATGGGCTTCGATTAGCATGCGCATGAAATATACAGTTGAAGTCGGAAGTTCACATACACCTCAGCCAAATACATTTAAACTCAGTTTTCACAATTCCTGACAATTAATCCTAGTAAAAATTAGGATCACCACTGGATTTTAAGAATGTGAAATGTCAGAATAATAGTAGAGAGAATTATTTATTTCAGATTTGATTTCTTTCATCCCATTCCCAGTGGGTCAGAAGTTTACATACACTCAATTAATATTTGGTAGCATTGCCTTTAAATTGTTTAACTTCGGTCAAACGTTTCGGGTAGCCTTCCACAAGCTTCCCACAATAAGTTAGGTGAATTTTGTCCCATTCCTCCTGACAGAGCTGGTGTAACTGAGTCAGGTTTGTAGGCCTCCTTGCTCGCACACGCTTTTTCAGTCCTGCCCACAAATGTTCTATAGGATTGAGGTTAGGGCTTTGTGATGGCCACTCCAATACCTTGATTTTGTTGTCCTTAAGCCATTTTGCCACAACTTTGGAAGTATGCTTGAGGTCATTGTCCATTTTGAAGACCCATTTGCGACCAAACGTTAACTTCCTGACTGATGTCTTGAGATGTTGCTCCAATATATCCACATCAGTTTCCTACCTCATGATGCCATCTATTTTGTGAAGTGCAACAGTTCCTCCTGCAGCTAAGCACCCCCACAACATGATGCTGCCACCCCCGTGCTTCACGGTTGGGATGGTGTTCTTCGGTTTGCAAGCCTTCCCCTTTTTCCTCCGAACATAACGATGGTCATTATTGACAAACAGTTCTATTTTTGTTACATCAGACCAGAGGACATTTCTCCAAAAAGTACGATATTTGTCCCCATGTGCAGTGGCAAACCGTAATCTGGCTTTTTTATGGCGGTTTTGGAGCAGTGGCTACTTCCTTGCTGAGCGGCCTTTCAGGTTATGTCGATATAGGACTCGTTTTACTGTGGATATAGATACTTTTGTACCTGTTTCCTCCAGCATCTTCACAAGTCACATGACGGCTGCGTTGTCCCATGGTGTTTATACTTGCGTACTATTGTTTGTACAGCTGAACGTGGTACCTTCAGGCATTTGGAAATTGCTCCCAAGGATGAACCAGACTTGTTCTGCAATTTTTTTTCTGAGGTCTTGGCTGATTTTTAATTTTTTTCCCATGATGTCAAGCAAAGAGGCACTGAGTTTGAAGGTAGGCCTTGAAATACATCCACAGGTACACCTCCAATTGACTCAATTGATGTCAATTATTTTATCAGAAGCTTCTTAAACCATGACATAATTTTCTGGAATTTTCCAAGCTGTTTAAAGGCACAGTCAACTTAGTGTATGTAAACTTCTGACCTACTGGAATTGTGATACAGTGAATTATAAGTGAAATAATCTGTCTGTAAACAACTGTTTGAAAAATGACTTGTGTCATGCACAAAGTAGATGTCCTAACCGACTTGGCAAAAGTAAAGTTTAACAAGAAATTTGTGGAGTGGTTGAAAAACGAGTTTCAATGACTCCAACCTAAATGTATGTAAACTACCGACTTCAACTGTATGTCCATGTTGCCTGTTGCCCATCATTGCTCCAGTGTCTCATACCCCATCTCCTTGCCAGAAACATTGGCTGGGAATATTACCTAAAAAAATTGCCAGTGTATCATAGCCTTAATTAAATCTAGAATCGGCTTCCTATTTCGCAACAAAGCCTCCTTCACTCATGCTGCCAAACATACCCTCATAAACTGACTATCCTACCTATCCTTGACTTCGGCGATGTCATTTACAAAATAGCCTCCAACACTCTACTCAGCAAACTGGATGTAGTCTATCATAGTGCCATCCGTTTTGTCACCAAAGCCCCATATACTACCCACCACTGCGACCTGTATGCTCTCGTTGGCTGGCCCTTACTACATATTCGTCACCAAACCCACTGTCTATAAGTCTTTGCTAGGTAAAGCCCCACCTTATCTCAGCTCACTGGTCACCATAGCAACACCCACCTGTAGCACACCCTCCAGCAGGTATATTTCACTGGTCATCCCCAAAGCCAACACTACCTTTGTCCGCCTTTCCTTCCAGTTCTCTGCTGCCAATGAATGGAACGAATTGCAAAAATCACTGAAGCTGGAGTCTTATATCTCCCTCTCTAACTTTAAGCATCAGCTGTCAGAGCAGCTTACCGATCACTGTACCTGTACACAGCCAATCTGTAAATAGCACACCCAACTACCTCATCCCCATATTATTACTTTTGTTTATTATTATTATTATTATTACCCTTTTGCACCCCAGTATCTCTACTTGCACATTATCATCTGCACATCTATCGCTCTAGTGTTAATGCTAAAATGTAATTATTTCGCCTCTATGTCTTACTTATTGCCTACCTCCCTACTCTTCCACATTTGCACACACTGTACAAAGATTTTTCTATTGTGTTATTGACTGTAAGTTTGTTTATGTGTAACTCTGTGTTGTTGTTTTTGTCGCACTGCTTTGCTTTATCTCTGCCAGGTTGTAGTTGTAAATGAGAACTTGTTCTCAACTGGCCTACCTGGTTAAATAAAGGTGAAATAATTTTTTTTTTTAAATAAAATAAAGCTGGAATCCTTTTTTACGACAACAAAGAAGTTACTGCAAACAACAAACACTTTGTTTTTACCTCTGACACCATTGCACGCACAATAGAACAGCAGAATATGTACTGCAATTGTTTTACCACACTGCCAGAGGCTCCTCTATCCCATTTCTCCTCCATTTGAACAACAAAACAAAAACAGTAACAAAGGGGCTGGGGCGAGCAGTGGCACTGTTTCTCCTAATTCTCCTCATCATTTTCTGTCTGCCCTTCACCTGCACCACTGAAATATAGTCCTCACCTTCCTCACCCTTGGTCCTCTGCAGGTAATCTAGAAGGCCCCTATCTTGACCTTTAGAGGGGGATAACCAACCTATAGATGGAGAGAACTGTAGCCATACTGCAATAAATTGGCTCCCCAGTGAAACACTAACCTTTTTGGGCCCTCTTCACGATTTGGGCGATGTGGGAACTGGGGATTCAATTGACGTTGTACTGGGAAGACAATTTACTGTAGCGCAGCACCGACTGGTGCCCCAGGTCCTTGGTAAAAAACAAGAAGAAGAAAATCCAAGGTGAGAAGTGCAGACTCAGCATTTGTTCTTTGTTGATAAGTTTTTTTTGTGTGACAGAAACACAGAAAGCAGGTTTCAACACAACAACACTGACAAGACAGTGTGTGGGGAACATGAGTCAGAAGTGGGGAAATTGGAATGAAAGTATGTTGAAATACAGCATGTACTGTATATCTGACACAATGAACAGTGAAGTCCCTGGTTGTGAATGTGAAAATGCACCCTTTTCCCTATATAACGCACTCACTACTTTTGACCACTTTTGCTTTATGTAGGGAATAGGGTGCCATTTTGGATGCAGCACCTCTAAGCAAAAGGAGTTCACTAAACCATGATGACGCCGGAGGGGATGGCTGCCATCTTATTTGCTCTTAACCAACCATGCTATTCTGTTTGTTTTTTCGCCTTGTTCGTAACTTGTTTTGTACATAATGTTGCTGATACTGTCAAAAAACGTCTCTATACCAGGCTGTGTCAGAGGAAGGCCCTAAAAATCGTCAAAGACTCCAGCCACCCTAGTCATAGACTGTTTTCTCTGCTGCCGCACAGCAAGCAGTACTGGAGCACCAAGTCTAGGTCGAAGAGGGTTCTAAACAGCTTCTACCCCGAAGCCATAAGCCTCCTGAACAGCTACTCAAATGGCTACACAGACTATATGCATTGCCCCCACCCCACCCTCTTCTACGCTGCTGCTACACTTTAATAACTCTACCTACATGTACATAAGGGGCGGCAGGGTAGCTTAGTGGTTAGAGCGTTGTGCTAGAAACCGAAAGGTTGTAAGTTCAAATCCCCGAGCTGACAAGGTACAAATCTGTCATTCTGCCCCTGAACAAGGCAGTTAACCCACTAGGCCATCATTGCAAATAAGAATTTGTTCTTAACTGACTTGCCTAGTTAAATAAAGGTTAAATAACATATTACCTCAATTACCTTGACACCGGTGCCACCGCACATTGACTCTGTAGCGGTACCCCCTGTATATAGCGCCACTATTGTTATTTACTGCTGCTCTTTAATTATTTGTTATTCCTATCTCTTACTTTATTTTTTTAAATGGTATTTTCTTAAAACCGCATTGTTGGTTAAGGGCTTGTAAGTAAGCATTTCACTGTATTGTATTCGGTGCATGTGACACATAACATTTTATTTGATGTAGGGAATAGGGTGCCATTTCAGACACAGCCCATGTCACATATTATATAGAGAAGGTCCTGAGTCTACTGTAACGACAATGAAGTGTGTGTTCGGGAACAGAACAAATGGTCCTCCTCTCTCCTGTACTCATCACTGTGTGCTTTAACCTATGTAGTGCACTATATAAGGGTATAAGGTAGCATTTAAAGGGAAGGTACTGTAGGTCCAGAGTCTAATAGTGCTGTGTTTGAAAAGAAAAGGGACAGAATGAGCGCTCCTCCTCTTTTACTGCTCCTGTACTCATCACTGTGTTGCCTTAGCCAGAGAGTGATTAAAAAGCCATCAATTGCCTCCCACCTAATTACCAGCAGTGTTGTAGCTTAATGTTGTTGTTGATATTAAATAAAGTAGTTGTCTGTAGAAAATGAGGTGAACAATGCAGAAGCCAATCCTCAGCATATTTAATGGTGCTATTTGAGCTCCAGCCATATGTTACCCTTCATTACTTTGTCCCCCAATTACCACGTAACAAATGCATTCTCAAAACAACAGAATGGAAGGGTTGGAACACATTGTTCCAGAACCCCTACAGATTAAAACAACATCAATGGACAATGTGTTCTCTACCACTCTATAGTTTTATCCGTCAGGAAGCACCACAGGGACAGGTCTTAAGCACTGCATAGTGAACTACATGTATGTACAGTGGGGCAAAAAAGTATTTAGTCAGCCACCAATTGTGCAAGTTCTCCCACTTAAAAAGATGAGAGAGGCCTGTAATTTTCATCTATGACAGACAAAATGAGAAAAAAAAGTCCAGAAAATCACATTGTTGGATTTTTAATGAATTTATTTGCAAAATATGGTGGAAAATAAGTATTTGGTCACCTACAAACAAGCAAGATTTCTGGCTCTCACAGACCTGTAACTTCTTCTTTAAGAGGCTCCTCTGTCCTCCACTCGTTACCTGTATTAATGGCACCTGTTTGAACTTGTTATCAGTATAAAAGACACCTGTCCACAACCTCAAACAGTCACACTCCAAACTCCACTATGGCCAAGACCAAAGAGCTGTCAAAGGACACCAGAAACAAAATTGTAGACCTGCACCAGGCTGGGAAGACTGAATCTGCAATAGGTAAGCAGCTTGGTTTGAAGAAATCAACTGTGGGAGCAATTATTAGGAAATGGAAGACATACAAGACCACTGATAATCTCCCTCGATCTGGGGCTCCACGCAAGATCTCACCCCGTGGGGTCAAAATGATCACAAGAACGGTGAGCAAAAATCCCAGAACCACACGGGGGGACCTAGTGAATGACCTGCAGAGAGCTGGGACCAAAGTAACAAAGCCTACCATCAGTAACACACTACGCCGCCAGGGACTCAAATCCTGCAGTGCCAGACGTGTCCCCCTGCTTAAGCCAGTACATGTCCAGGCCCGTCTGAAGTTTGCTAGAGAGCATTTGGATGATCCAGAAGAAGATTGGGAGAATGTCATATGGTCAGATGAAACCAAAATATAACTTTTTGGTAAATACTCAACTCGTCGTGTTRGGAGGACAAAGAATGCTGAGTTGCATCCAAAGAACATTTGAGGTCACAAAGATGATAAAGAATGCAATAGGAAAAGTTGAATCCGTCAGATTTACAATGAGTGGTTTTGCTCAGATTTCATGCTTCTCAGAAGAGCAGAAAGAGATAGCTTTGTGGCTCCATAAGTTGGGGACATCTGAAGAGGAGAGCTTTGACTTTCGGAGCAGGGCACCAATTCAAGGTGTGATATCAGGAGTATAAATGGACATTGAGGCTTCATGTCTTATGAAGAAAATTCCACGAGTGGTAGAAGAACTGCGCCTACACCTTGCAGTGGACGGAAAAAAGGAAGAAAGTTATTTGGTTTTACTGATGTTTGATGAAGAGTATCTGTCTAAACATGTTAACATGGGATACGTGAGATACACTGTAAGACCCTTCCTAAATAAACCATTACAGTGCCGAAATTACAAAAAGTACGGCCATGTCTTGTGTGTGTCGACGGAATCAACATGTAGTTGAAGAATCTGATGATGTACGGTATAGAAATTGTGGTGGAAATCACATTGCCAACTTCCCGGAGTGACCTACTTGGGTAAAGAGTTTGAAGTTGCAAGGATCCGAGTTGTATAACAGGTCTCCTACAGAAAGTTGTGGGAAATAGTTGAAGGAGTAAGTGGAGCTGATGAAGCTATAGCAGTTGATGACCCACAGCCTGTTCAGAATGTCGCTCAACAGTTGAGGGATACTGATACATTCATTGTGAAGAGGATTTTGTGGAGTTTATTGCGCAGGTGATTAATTGTACTGCCCAAACAAACAAGAATTGTAAGAAACTGGACATAATTGTAGGTGCGGCTGAAAGGTCTTTGAGTCTGCAGGAATTAGAGGTTTTTATTGTCACATAGAATAGAATAGAATAAAACTTAACAGTCCATCCAGGATGGACATTTTTCTTTGGCATCACCTTCATTAAAAGAATCACATACATTCTCACATCATACACATTTAAACCAGTCAGTCCATCATGTTGCATACACTAACAACAGAGGACAACTCACAAAGACCACTGGATAGGTGCAGTGAAATGTGTTGTTTTAAATGGTTTTAACAGCCAAAAGATTTCAGGGAACACTGAATGAAGATGTTCCCCCCTCCCAGGCCCCTAAGCCTGTCTTTACTTAACCTTTATTTAACTAGGCAAGTCAGTTTAGAACAAATTCTTATTTACAATGATGGCCTACCTCGGCCATACCCTAACTCGGACGATGCTGGGCCAATTGTGTGCTGCCCTATGGGACTCCCAATCACGGCCAGTTATGATACGGCCCAGGATCGAACCAGGGTCTGTAGTGACTGTAGTGAGATGCAGTGCCTTAGGACTGTGACCGAAGGAATTGGATGGTTTTTTGATTTGTCTGTTGTAGTTTTTGTACAAAAAAATGTACATTACACAATGGACATTTATTTTTTCTATTGTTTACTACCAGTACAGTAGGTGGCAGAATGCACATTAAATGTGTGTGAACGCCAATATATAAGAGAAGAAGAAGTAACATTAGGACATAGTCATAACATATTGGATTATTGTACCAGTGTTGAATGTCCAAACTGAAATAGCTAACTAGCTATTATGTTATGGTAAGAATTCTTTAAGGTAAAAAGTTGTTGCTTTATTTGTCGGGTGATGTTATAGTTTTCCCTGTCAGCGAACACCCCTAGGTACTAAAAGTTATGACGTTAGCTAACTAGACAGTTATTTAGCCAGCGAGCTATTTATGACAATGCCAGAAATACTCATATCTGGCTATACATCGCTTTGACCTAACTCGTTAACATTATCAGCCAGAGAGACATTCAGGTCTTAGCTGTGAGTCTTAGTTAGTTGTCTAACGCTAGCTGTAGACGGCCGAGTTGACTTCCTATTTTAGAAGGCCTTGATGAGTAGAATAACTAGCTAGCTAATTAACGTTAGTATTTGAAACCATCCAGTCCTATTAATAAATGTATATAATTTAAAAAGCGTTATTTGTTTCTGGCAGTGTAGATCTGATATTATATATTTAAAAAAAAAATTCTAGATAAAGAATATCCATCTGTAATCTGCCAACACCTTTGAAAATACAGTACATCCCCAATCAAAGTAAGATCAGAATATATATATTTTTTATACATTTACCTTTTTCGCAATATTGTAAATAACATGATGTTCTACTGGAAACATGCCTTTATCTATGTACCTGAGTGTGTGTAATAATGTCTACATCTAGCCTATTCATATAGGCAACTGGTAGGCAGTCTTCAGCACATCACACATATACTTAATTGTTTGAAACCTGTTTTAATTAATATTATGAGGCATGTCTTACCCTGATTCAAAGTCAAATCAGACCATAGAAACATGGAGGCAATTATTTTACAAAGACTTCCATATGAGGTCTATGTTCACGCCACCTGCAAAAATCTAATTAGCATAATACAAAAATCCCCATAGAAATCTGTCAGTTTAAGCTAGAGATATCTGGCACAATAGTAATATTAGTAACCAATGCTAGTTGTTGCATCTTTAGATCTCCCCTCTTTCTTAATTTGATAACGGATGTTTTCATATCTGTCACATGAAACCGCTCGCATGTGCAGTGCACTTTTGACAAAGGTGTTTTCTGCTAATTATGTTACGGACCGAACATTCACCTGTAGTCTACTGCCTTGTGTGCATTGTTGTTATAAGGGCACAAGGCGAGACCCAAATGCAGACACAGGAGGCAGATGGTAGAGCTCTGATATTTATTATAACCAAGGGAGTAGGCAAAGGCAGGTCGGGGACAGGCGAGAGTTCATAAACCAGGTCAGAGTCTGAACAGTACCTGCACCAGGCTGGGAAGACTGAATCTGCAATAGGTAAGTAGCTTGGTTTGAAGAAATCAACTGTGGGAGCAATTATTAGGAAATGGAAGACATACAAGACCACTGATAATCTCCCTCGATCTGGGGCTCCACGCAAGATCTCACCCCGTGGGGTCAAAATGATCACAAGAATGGTGAGCAAAAATCCCAGAACCACACGGGGGGACCTAGTGAATGACCTGCAGAGAGCTGGGACCAAAGTAACAAAGCCTACCATCAGTAAC
>NC_036848.1:48342319-48350632 GCF_002910315.2 Salvelinus sp. IW2-2015
GATGTAAACGCTACTGGATAACCTCGTACTTCTAATGAAATTTCGGGCCTTCTCATTATCCTCCACCTTCGTGAGATTTTTTTGGAGCTGAAAAAAACAACAACACTCTCCCTCTCACTCTCTCTCTCATTCGTTCTCCACCGCTATTCGCGTATCATCGCACTACTTTCCAGATCCGATACTCGAGCGGCAAATTCGAATGCATCGGCAATCTCACGATCTCTGGCCTCCTTGGGTTCTTTCAGGTCATTGGCATGATCCAACACAACAGCTGGGCAACGGAAGGATGGGCTCTCGGTCAGAAGCCTTTTCATATATGGTTCTTGAGGAGTTGGCCTACCTGGTCATCAGTTCTCTTCTCTCCGTATTTAACACACCCCATAGAAAATCTTTGGAGGGAGTTGAAAGTCCGTGGTGCCCAGCAACAGCTCCAAAACATCACTGCTCTAGAGGAGATTCTGCATGGAGGATGGGCCAAAATACCAGCAACACGTGTGTGAACCCTTTGTGAAGACTTAAGAAACGTTTGACCTCTGTCGTTTGCCAACAAAGGGTATATAACAAAGTATTGAGATAAACTTTTGTTATTGACCAAATACTTATTTTCCACCATAATTTGCAAATAAATTCATAAAAAATCCTACATTGTGATGTTCTGGATTTGTTTTCTAATTTTTTCTGTCATAGTTGAAGTGTACCTATGATGAAAATTACAGGCCTCTCTCATCTTTTTAAGTGGGAGAACTTGCACAATTGGTGGCTGACTAAATACTTTTTTGCCCCACTGTAGATGTCCTAACCGACTTGCCAAAACTATAGTTTGTTTAACAAGACATTTGTGGAGTGGTTGAAAAACGAGTTTAAATGACCCCAACCTAAGTGTGTGTAAACTTCCGACTTCAACTGTACTTCAGGACAAAAATGAGAGAACAGCTCACTCTAACCATTTTAGTCGTGTTAGCAGAGCTGGTTAGGCTGTTTTTATGTTATCCAGAGTGTTGGTGACGGCAACTGTGCTGCTGGTAACAATTTAATTACGCTTTTTTGCCAATGTTTACTGACACCGGCCATAATCAACAGATGTTGAGCATTCGTAAATTTGTCAGTTATTCTGCGCTCTGGCACACTCAGCTGAGAGTGCTCTGAAATCAGAGTAGATAGCCAGAGTGAATTTACCAGCTACGTCTATCAACAGTTGTCGCAGTGACATCATTAACATTCTATTGAAATTGAGTCTTTGTTTAAGACATGTAGCTAAACAATTAACCATAATCTCAACTCATGATGTTACTACCCTGCATTCTGCAGGTAGCTAACCAACCAGGTTTAATGCTAGCTAGCTAACATTACACTATAACTAGCAAAGCAAATGGCTCTGAGATATGGATAATATTGCTACCCAGATCATACTGTACATGTAATGTTAGCTAGCTAGCTAACAGTTTACTTTAACTTGAAATGAAAATGACTTTCTGACTAAATTAGAAATGTGTAATATCTGTAAATGTAGCTAGCTAGACTATCTTAACCGTATACATGGATGGACCCTTCTTCCTCTCTGTCACGGATGCCATGGTTGCCCTTAGTTTGAAGATGTAATCCAGAGACAGGTGTTTTCTCCTTCTCCTTAGCTATCATACTGTAATTCCACTGATTCCAAAACTCGGTCCTCCAGAAAGTGGAGAGCAACACTTATGCAGTTCTACTACGCGATATATATATTTTTAAAGCCGTGTTAGACAGAATTACCTACACATACTGACCAGCTCAAATAGACATAAGCGTGGTACATGGGAGACCATGTACTCATCTCATCTCTCTGCATGTCCAGCCCACTCATTATCTCAGCCAATCATGGCTAGAGGGAAGGCTGCTGGCTTTTTCTGTGGCTAAACCAACTAGGCTAGTAATTTAACAATTTTATTCGTATTTACATATGGCATACAAGTTTGTTATTAAGGCACTTGATAGTTCACATGTTCCAGAAGGCATTTCTGCCAAAAAACACATTTTGATTAAAACAAGTATACGTTCAAATGACTCTCTTGGGAAGTAGTGACACGAGACATATGCCTAGTTTCTTGAAATGAGTCACATTTATGTTTTTCAGGTGATAATGGTGACAGTCTATCATAGAATTGGTCCACTCTAGTTCTCAGAATGCAATTAGTTTAATCAGGTGTGTTAGCTTGGGCTAAGGAAAAAGAGTGACACCAATCAGGCTCCCTGAGGATGAGGATGACCAGATCTAGATGGAATCAACAGACTCGACGCAATATCTAGCATGATCTGATACAGGGTTCTCCTGGATTGTTATCACTTTGTAGGTTTTCTCCAACCCTAATCTAGTGCACCTGATTCTAATAACTAGCTGGTTGATAAGCTACAGGAGGGTCTCCAGGAGATCTGAACCTCCACCTAGTTCCCCCAACCTTTTCTCTTGTAATCTCTGTCCCTCTACTATAGCAGTTTTTGGTGATCAGATTGAGAGGGATGCAAACACAGACAACTTGTAGCTACCACATTTAACAATGTGTGATTCATTCACCATTACATCATAATTTAAAATAAAGTGAATCATATTTGTTCCATTATTCTTGTACTGGAGTAGGTTAATATGAATAGTGCTGATGACTGTACTGCAATCCTTTTGGTAAGGTTGACTTGAGTGAATTATTATGTTTTTTTATGTTTTGGTATTGTAATACTTTCTGTAACTGGTCTCATCACCAGCTGCTTGCATTTCAACAGCTAAGTTGTTTACAAACTATAGATTTGTCAGAAAGTGAGCAGAAAGTGTTGCAACATCAGTCAACAGCCATCTTAGTGCAAAACAACATTGCCTGGACACGTGTATTATTTGGGGTGAGACCCAAAATAATATTGGAAATATGACCAAAGAATAGATAGACATAAAGACATAGCTATAACATTCTACTTCTGTGTGATGAAACTGGCATAGCATTATGCTATTGTATGTACTTTGAGCATTGTTTTATTAGCTAAAGTAGCTAGCTATGGTGGAGAGGTCCATTTGATGCAACAAAATGAACATTTGTAGCCAATCTTAGCTCTTACCTGTAAGATAGTTAATCTGCCTTGAATTTAATTGTGAATATGGTTGAGATAATTGAATAAAATAAGTATGCTGAGGATCAATGTAGTCAAGGTACAATGAGTTAGCCAACCAGCTAGCCAATTTGTGGTATAGCTGGGCTGCTTGAACAAGAATTGAACCCGGGAGCCTGGCTAGCAAGCTTGCAAGCTGGCCACTAATTTTACAAAGTCAACTAACGTAACAGATACCATTTCAATAATGTAGGCTACCTGGCTTGAATTCAATTTTGAATATGGCTTAGATATGGATGAGAACAAAAATATATTGAGAACAACGTTGTCGGGATATAACGTTATAACTCTGGTTACGGGGTTACGTTATAACCCTGCCTGTTTCATTACAGTTAGCTAGCTAGCTAAAAACTTGTGTAGCTACCTGTTGCTAAGATACGAGAGAGTGGCTAGGTTTCAGTTTTGCATCCCAGCTCCGTACATAGAACAGATAGATGGCCAATGAAGACATGCTGCATTTCTCACTTTGAATGAGACTGTATGTTCTGCACTCCTAATTCTGCCTATCTTTTTCTGTTTCTCATTCAACAACAAAAATTATATCATCCTGTTAGGCCCCATGTAATTAGTTAGCTTTCCTTCATTGTTTGCTGTAAAAGATAGCAGAGAATGTTTTTTAAAAATTAAATCAACAACACCTTTCTTGAATATTCAAATGGTAAGAAGTGGTCATAATTCATCTTTCTCTGAAACAACTTTGTGGAATTTCTTTTAGGTCATTTCAAAAAGAGCTTATTGGATAATGCTAATATTTCAAACCCCTTTTTGCAAGAAAACTAGCGAACCGATCGCAGCGCCATCTGGTTACCATTTAGGGAATGGAGTTCTCAGCTGATGTCCCAAGTGTTGTTCAGGAATATAGAGTATTGACGGAGAAAAGAGAGGGGGGTGGGGGGGAACTTACTCGCGTCTATGATGTATGTAGGTACAGTATGTATGCACATGTAGTGGATTACTTATGCACAGATTTGGGTCATCAGTCACTGGAGGACATGCATGCGATGGAATCATGCCTGGCCATTACCTAGCAGTGTTCTTCACACATGGGCTGGCTGGCTGGCTGCCTGATTCAGCTGGAAGGGAATGAGAGGAAGGAACATCCAGGACGATTGGAACCCCGTTGTCATTCTGAATTCTCCATCAGAATGAATTAACAATGACAGAGTGAAACTGTGAAGATTACATCACATCACTGCCATCAAGGAACCATCTGGTAGTTTCCATATTTCTATGGCTCTCTTTACACACACTTTTCAAACATTTCCATGGCCCTGTCTGGCACCTTTCTTTCATTCTTGCTTTCTTCCTGTCCATGTCTGAAATCTGACTCATCATACTACATACTATTTAGAACATATGGTTAGTACAAACAAGTTCAAGTTTTAATGTCACATGTACATGTACAGTGAAAGTCCTTTCTTTCAAACTCAAAACCCAACAATGCAATAATTAATAACAATGTAGAAAAAAGCACATGACAAATAAGAATAGGAAATATGAAATAAAAATTAAAGTAAGTAAGTAAGCATACTATGGGTAGGCCGTCATTGTAAATAATAATTTGTTCTTAATAACTGACTTGTCTAGTTAAATAAAGGTTTAATAAAATTAAATAAAACAAATACTATGTACACAGAATATTTAAAAAGTAAGTTCCAATACCATATTTACATGTGCAGGGATACTGGAGTAATGGAGGTAGATACTGTATGTATATGGGTAAGAGGATATAAGATTTTATTTTAAAGAGTAGCAGCAGCTTGTATGTGAGTGGGTGTGCAGGTGTCTAGACTCAGTATAAATGTATGTGCATATTATGTTTGAGTCAGCAAATGATGGAGTGAGCGTTTGTGTGTGTGTGTTGGAGTGACAGTGCGTGTGAGTGGGTAGGGCCCTGTGAGTGTGTGTTGGAGTGACAGTGCGTGTGAGTGGGTAGGGCCTATTCAACGTTTATTTGGGACTTTTTGGGTGTTTCCGTTCTCTTGCCGCAAGAGAGGATGGGAATCGGTTAGGCACCCTTGGCTAGACGATTGTGGGCGAATTTGACAGAAGAAATGGACATTCTAAACCTAAACAACGATTATTCTGGACCAAGGACTCCTTGTCACAATCATTCTAGGAAGCTCAGGCAAAAAGTAAGAAAACAATTTATTGATGTTATGTTTCGTATTTCTGTGAATAAAATGTTGACCTCTATTCTCCTGCCGGTGTCTGGTGAGTGCTGTCTCCACAATAAAGCAAAAGCTGTATGTTATGGTAAGAGTATATATTTTTAAATTCTAACACAGGGTTGCGATTAAGAAACCAGTGTCTTCATTTGCCATACAAAAGTATTTTTATTGTTAAGTTTATGATGAGTTCTTTTGGTCAGATTAGGTGAGTTGTCCAAAATATCTCCGGAGATTCTGGTTGAATCGTTGCTCTACGTCATTCTACAGATGTATTATAACCAGGATTTGTAGCGTAATAAATATGCACATTTTTGAACAAAACCATAACATGTATTTGTATAACATACTGTTATAAGAGCTGTCACATCTGATGGAAGTTGTCCAAAGGTTAGTGAATTAATTTTATAATCTTTTGCTTGATTTTTGCGACAAGCTAGGCTTTGCGGTGATAAATTGTGTTTGTGTGTGTTGGCTATTGTGGTAAGCTAATATAATTCTAATTATGTGTTTTTGCTGTAAGAACACTTAAAAGAAATCGGAAAATATTTGGCTGGATTCACAAAGATTTTATTCTTTCATTGTGCTGTATCACCATGTATTTTCACAAACATGTTTTATGATGATATTTATCGTATTTCACGTTTGCTCTTGTAATATTCTGGCTGCTTTGGTGCTATGTTGTGATTGTGGCTGCAAATGTAAAAGCTATGATTTTACCTCAAATATGCACAGTTTTGAACAAAAACATAAATGTATTGTTAATAACATCGTTATAAAGACTGTTCATCTGATGAAGTTGTTTCGTGGTTAGTGACTAATTTTATCTCTATTTTGTCGTTTTGTGGAAAGCTACCTATGCGGTGGAAACATGGTGATAATATCGGTTGTGTTTTGTATTGTGTGGTATTAGCTATATAGAAAAGAATATTGTGTTTTTCGCTTGAAAACATTTTAAAAATCGAATGATGGTGGATTCGACACAGAATGTTTATCTTCTCATTTGCTGTATTGGACTTGTGATTCATGCAACAATTATATTATATGACTATCCTGTCCGTTAGCTGTGTTTTTTTGATGAGTGAGATCCCGGATCCGGGCAGAGAGAAGGTAGATTAACTGACTTGCCTAGTAAAAATGTGAGAATGTGCTGCTCATTAGACTACAACTCAGTGTTTAATATCGAATTGTCGTCAACAAGGCTTAGGACACTGCAAACTGGTCCTGGACGTCCTAATGGGCTGGACCTCAAGTTAGTGAGGGTACGCAACACCTCCATCTCACACACTGACCCTTAGTCCACTCCTGTTCACCCATGACTGTTGTGGCCATGCATGACTCCAACACCATTATATGTTCACTGAACGACACAAGATCGACGGTAGTAGGTCTGATAACTGGCGACGATTGAGTCAGCCTCGGAGGAGTCAATGATCTAGGCAGTGTGGTGGTGGGAGAAACAACCACTCCTCAACTGTAGGTTGCAGGACCAAGGAGCTGATCATGACTAACAGGAGAATGGGGAAGAGAGGGGGTGAGCAGGCACCCCATCCACAGAGGGAGTGAACAGTGAGACAGGTAGACATAATTTGAAGTTCCTTGGGTCCAATCATAAAGACTTAAAATGGTTCCACACCACCCACAGTTGTGAGAAGGCTAGGACGAGTCTCCTTTTCCCGTCAGGGTGTTAAAAGTTTGCCATTGGCCCCCAATATTCTCAAAACGTTTCTATAGATGTACCAATCAGACTCAGACAGTTGTATTACTGGCCTGCATATGCTTGGTATGGCAATACGACCGTCCTTCGATTGCAGTGGTTTGCTACAGGGGGTTGTGCGGGACCAGCCATACATCACAGCTAGTTCGTCCGCCTCGGTAGACCTATATATCAGGCGGTTAAAAGAAGGGCAGAGAAATCAGTGCAAGCGACTCCAGCACCAAACCCCTAGACTTATTTCTCTGCTGCGCGACACGGTAAGAGTAGCGTGCTTAGCTAACACAAACTAGGCGTCGCTTGATCAGTTTCTATCCCCAAGCAATACGACGTAATACATTAGATAACCCTATATAGCTCATAATGAGTATATACCGTTTTATTTCATATTACACTCTCTATCACACTTCACAGGCCCTACCAATCACACAACATAGTCACCCAACACAATCACTCACAGGCCCTACCACTCGCACTACACTGTCAGCTCAACACATCACTCACAGGGCCTACCCCAGAACCTCATCCATTCAGCCTGCCCTCAACTTCTCTCTAATCACACTCACAGGGCCTACCACTCACACATCACTGTCACTCTCTATCACACGCACAGGGCCAGCTAACCCGATCACAACACCAACTAGTCACTCTTCACCTCAGGCCCCTCAACACTGAACACATCACATGTAATCGAAGGCCTTACCCACTCACCTACACACTGTCACTCTCTTAGTCACACTCACAGGTGCCTACACTCACACAACTGGTCACTCTCTATCACACTCACAGGGCCCTCACTCACACACACGACTGTCACTCTCTATCACACTCACAGGGCCTACCCCACTCACAAACATCAACTGTCATTCTAGTCGCACTCACAGGGCCTCTAGCCATACACGCACGTGTCAGCTCCAACTACGACTCACAGGGGCCCCACCACTCCACACGCACTGTCACTCCAGACACACACTCACAGGGCCCCACCCACTCACACATCCATCGTCTATCACACTCACAGGAGCCCCAGACCACTCAACACATGTCATCTCCACACACACCTCACAGATGGCCCACCCACTCAGCAACCTCTGGTCACTCTCTATCACACTCACAGGCCCGCACCCACTTCACCACACACGTCACTCCAACTCACAGGAGGCCCCACACCACTCACACACACTGTCACTCTCTATCACACTTCACGGGCCCCACCCCATCACACAACACTGTCACTCTCTATCACACTCACAGGGCCCCACCCCACTCACACACCACGTCACTCTCTATCCACACTCACAG
>NC_036848.1:48350657-48351861 GCF_002910315.2 Salvelinus sp. IW2-2015
TGGAGTGACAGTGTGTGTGAGTGGGTAGGGCCCTGTGAGTGTGTGTTGGAGTGACAGTGTGTGTGAGTGGGTAGGGCCCTGTGAGTGTGATAGAGAGTGTAAAGATTGAAATAAAAGGTATATACTCAGTTTATGTAGCTATAGGGTTATCTATGTATTAGTCGTATTGCTTGGGGATAGAAACTGATCAAGCGCCTGTTGGTGTTAGACTTAATGCATCGGTACCTCTTACCGTGCGGCAGCAGAGAAAATAGTCTATGGTTTGGGTGCTTGGAGTCCTTGACGATTTTCTGGCCCTTCTTTTCACACCGCCTGATATATAGGTCCTGGAGGGCAGAGAACTCAGCTGTGATGTACTGGGCTGTCCGCACAACCCCCTGTAGCACCATGCAATCAAGGACGGTGCTATTGCCATACCAAGCAGTGATGCAGCCAGTCAATACTGTATGATCTGATTGGTACAGCTATAGAACCTTTTGAGAATTTGAGGGCCAATGGCAAACTTTTTAACCTCCTGAGGGGGAAGAGGAACTGTCATACCTTCTTCACAACTGTGGGTGTGTGGACCATTTTAAGTCTTTAGTGATTTGGACACCAAGGAACTTAAATATGTCTACCTGCTCCACTGTCACTCCCTCTGTGGATGGGGGCGTGCTCACCCCCCCTCTCCCCATTTCCTGTAGTCCATGATCAGCTCCTTGGTCTTGCAGACATTGAGGGAGTGGTTGTTTCTCCAGCACCACACTGCCAGATCACTGACCTCCTCCTGTAGGCTGACTCATCGTCGCCGGTGATCAGACCTACTACCGTTGTGTCGTCAGTGAACATGATAATGGTGTTGGAGTCATGCATGGCCACACAGTCGTGGGTGAACAGGAGTGGACTAAGGGTCAGTGTGGAGGAGGTGATGTTGCGTACCCTCACTACTTGAGGTCAGCCCATTAGGAAGTCCAGGAACCAGTTGCAGTGTCCTAAGCTTGGTGACGACAATCATGTTGAACACTGAGTTGTAGTCAATTGAGCAGCATTCTCACATTTTACTAGGCAAGTCAGTTAATCTACCGCTTCTCTCTCCCGGATCCGGGATCCTCCTCATCAAAAAAGCCTAGCCTAACGGGACAGGGATATCATATAATATAATTTTCATGAAATCACAAGTCCAATACAGCAAATGAAAGATAAACATCTTGTGAATCCAGCCATC
>NC_036848.1:48351886-48410260 GCF_002910315.2 Salvelinus sp. IW2-2015
TCAATTAATAAATTTCATCATTGGAAATCACAGTCCAATACAGCAAATGAAAAGATAAACATCCTTGTGGAATTCCAGCCCATTTCATTTTCCGCATTTTTAAAATGTTTTACCAGCGAAAAAACACAATTATGTCTTTCTATTAAGGCTAACCACACTTAGCCAAACACACAACCGCATATTTTCACCATGTTTCCACCGCATAGGTACGTTTCACAAACCGACAAAATTAGAGATAAAATAGTCTACTAAACCAAGAGCAGAAACACTTCATCAGATGACAGTCTTATAACATGTTATACAATGACATTTATGTTTTGTTCGAACAATGTGCAATTTGAGGATATAAATCATAGTTTTACATTGCAGCCACAATCCACAAAAATAGCCAGCCAAAGCAGCCAGGTAACTAAATTACAAGAGAGGCAAACCCGTGAAATACTGATAAATTACTCATCATAAAAATTTGTGAAAAATACATGGTGGACAAGCAAATGAAAGAATAACATCTATGTGAATCCAGCCAATTATTCCGATTTTTTAAGTGTTTTACCAGAGCGCAAAAACACAATTAGAATTGATATAGGCCTTACGCACAATTAGCCAAACCACACAAACACATTTATTCACCGCAAAGCTAGCTTTCGGCAAAAAACAGCAAAAGATATAAAATAATACTAACCTTTGGACAACTTCATCAGATGACAGGCTTATAACATTATGTTTATACAATAGCATTTATGTTTTGTTCGAAAATGTGCATATTTATAGCTACAAATCCTGGTTATACATTGTGAATACGTAGCAACGATTCACCAGAATCTCCGGAGATATTTTGCGCTTGGACACTCACCTAATCTGACCAAAGAACTCATCATAAACTTTACATAAAAATACTTGTTGTATGGCAAATGAAAGATACACTGGTTCTTAATGCAACCGCTGTGTTAGATTTAAAAAAATAACTTTACCATAACATACAGCTTGCTTTATTGTGAGACAGCACTCACCAACACGGCGGAGAATAGGAGTCAACATTTTACACAGAAATACGAAATAACATCATAAATGTTTTCTTACTTTTGCTGAGCTTCCATCAGAATGTTGTACAAGGAGTCCTTGGTCCAGAATAAATCGTTGTTTGGTTTTAGAATGTCCATTTCTTCTGTCAAATTCGCTCCACAATGCTAGCCAAGGTTGCTAACATTCCCATCCTCTCTTGGCGCAAAGAACGGAAAACTCCAAAAGTCCCAATAAACGTTGAATAAACTGATAAAACTCGGTTGAAAAACCTACTTTATGATGTTATTATCATATGTATCAAATAAAATCAGAGCCGGAGATATTCGCGTGTATACCGAACGCTTTTCAGAAGACAATGTCGAGCTCCCCCGCGCGCCTTCGAAGACAAAGAAAATACCGGACCTGTCACTCCAAAAGCTCTTATTCGACCTCAGATCAAGCTAGACACCCCATTCCACCTTCCACTGCCTGTTGACATCTAGTGGAAGGCGTATGAAGTGCATACATATCAATAAATAAAAGCCAGTTGAATAGGCAGGCCCTGAAACAGAGCCTCGTTTTCAGATTTTTCACTTCCTGTATGGAAGTTTGCTGTCAAATGAGTTCTGTTTTACTCACAGATATAATTCAAACGGTTTTAGAAACTAGAGAGTGTTTTCTATCCAATAGTAATAATAATATGCATATTGTATGATCTAGAATAGAGTACGAGGCAGTTTAATTTGGGCACGATTTTTTCCAAAGTGAAAACAGCACCCCCCTATTGACAAGAAGTTTTAAAGAACATTTTCTTATTTTCAATGACGGCCTAGGAACAATGGGTTAACTGCCTTGTTCAGGGGCAGAACTAAATATGTTTACCTTGTCAGCTCTGGGATTCGATCTTTCAACCTTTCGGTTACTAGTCCAACGCTCTAACCACTAGGCTGCCTGCCGAATACCTAGGTATTGCTCTTATCTAGGTAGGTGTGGGCAGTGTGGAGTGCAATAGAGATTGCATCGTCTATGGAGCCGTGGATCTGTATGCAACAAATATCAACATACTAGGAAGGGAAGGGAATGAGAGAAAAACACATCCAGGGTGATTGGAACTACTTTTGTCATTCTGCATTCTGCATTCTCCACCGGAATGAATTAACAATGACTGAGTGAAACTGTGAAGATTATATCACTTCACTGGCATGTCTACCATCAATACAGTTTACTATATTTCTATGGCTCTCTTTCCACACACTTTTCAAACCTCTCTATGTCCCTGTCTGGCACTTTTCTTTCTGCAGTCATTTTTTTCTTTCTTTTGGCCATTTCTTTCTTTCTTCCTGTATTTTTCTTTCTTTCTTTCTTTCTTTCTTTCTTTCTTTCTTTCTTTCTTTCTTTCTTTCTTTCTTTCTTTCTTTCTTTCTTTCTTTCTTTCCGACTCGGCACATCAGTGTTGTAGCACAGTTTTGTGGGCCCCCTTGCAAGGTTCAAGCAAGGCCCAATGTTTTTTTGGTTTGTTGATTAAAAAAAATCATGGGGCAGTAAATGTGCAGTATTATAGCTAATCTCATGACAATCTCATGACATTTTGCCATGAGGCTGAGAGAAAATGTTGCTCTTTAAGAGCTCAGCGATTCTTGAAAGATGGGATAGTCAACTTTTTTTCAACAAATGTTTGTCTTAATATTAACACAATTTGAAATATATATTAATATAGACCAACATATCAGCTACCAAACCATGTAAAGGAACAACCTCCTAATTCCCCCCCCCCCCCCCCCCCGCATAAAATACAACTAAATGGATTTATGTAAACTCCGTCAGACAATTATTGTCCAACAAGTGTTTGAAGGCCTTCGATTGTTTAATTCTAACATTAGATTAGTCAAATATGTAATACAAATCTCCAAACTTCTCTTTGTTTTATTTTAGAGCACTATAAAATGCTCCAGGGCAATTTTTTTGAATAGATTTAGAATATTAAACAACATGTATGAAGCAAACATTATCCCTTAGGTATAGCACAGCAAATACTTGTTTAAGCATATGTTGCAGAAAAGTGGTTAAAATATTTTTTTCAGAATATTGACCAAAGAATATCGACTCCATCAGTGACAGAGTTGATAAGCCACTGACAGAGTTAACAACAGATACTCAAAACAGACATATTTACCTCTAAAAAGAAAAGTTCAATACAAACATTTGTAAAATATGACCTATTATTCATTTGAAAATCACTAATTAACAGTGGTGGGAAAAGTACTCAATTGTCATACTTGAGTAAAACTAAAGATACCTTAATACTGTAGAAACTGACTAAAGTGAAAGACCCAGTAAAATACATATTGAGTAAAAGTCTAAAAGCATCTGCTTTTAAATGTACTTAATTACAGTGGTGGAAAAAGTATTCAATTGTCATACTTGAGTAAAAGTAAATGCTATACATCAAATCCGTTATATTAACCCTTTGACGCATACGATCACATATTTGTGATCATTGTTGAGTGCTCCCTGCAGCGTACCATCATGTGACTGGAACAGGAGCAACAAAACATATGATGCAACAAACGCGTCTAACAAACAGCATTGTTGTCTGAAAAGCATCTAAACAATGTTTTGTTCTAATGGGAAATAAAGGTCTTCACAACTTTATTCCTCAATTTCACTTTTTTATTCTAAAAGATAAATGCGAACTTCATCATCCATGAACCAGTTTAAATAACAGGTTGCGCTGACAAAAAAACAAAAACATAAGTTAGCCGACCTAACACCTAGACTTGTTAACAATATAACACATCTCTGGTGAGCACAAGGAAGAAATGTAATATTGTTTAGAAAAGAGATGCGTGTCAGCTAAGCTAACAGCAGCTACATGCTTTATGATGGCAGCCATGTTTTTTATGTTTGACAAGTGTAAACTCCCTAATCCCAAAATGTCATTCACTATGACACTAATAAACAAAGTGAAAGTCATAGATGGTTGTGCCTGTTGCCTGAAAAGTTGGAACTTAGTTTGGCCACTTTTCAGCATATTACAAATCGTCAATGTACTTGTTACTGCGTATACAAGAACCGGAGCACATGACTTGACAAGTCGTTAACCGTTTTTGATAAATCACAAAGCAACCTCACAGATCATCAACCCAAATACAAGCCTACTGCCTAGCCTAACCGTAGTGTGAAAGCTAAACAGGGATTAAACCGTTTTAGGGGGTTTGTGGGGGGGTTCATTTAATTTGTGGGGGATTTTCAAGTCCATGAGGGGAAGAAATGTGGGAAGGTATAGTAGGGGGATATGATGCAGGGAATATTACTATGATGGGGGATTTATCAATAAATTGGGGGCTAAAATTTTTTAAATCCAAGATGGCGTAGCAGTCAGACGTCTTTGTCTTCGTCTTGTCGTGTCCTGTGTATATATATTTTTTCTTTGCATATATTAAAAAATATATTTTTCTTAACCTCAACTTCAACATACTCTTCTGCAATCCGCCTCACCCAATGTGGTATGGATCTGCTATTTTCTTTACTTTAGAACCGGAACCCTCAACAGAAGCTAGAAGCTAGTCAGCTAGCCACTGCTAGCGGTCATCAGCTAACCTTGCCAGTCTGCACAGCACGATTCAAACCAGAGCATATCGGACTTATTTTTCTCCTTATCTCCGGATTCCTACCGCACGATCTGAACCTTTTCACCTGGATCATCACAGCTAGCTAGCTGCTATTCGAGTGGCCACTCCTGGCAAGCAAGCACCAATTAGCCGGGAGCTAGCCTATGCTAGGCCCATCTCCCGGCTAGCTGAGGAGGTCCATCAGCCACTCCTTGGGCTACAATACCTATTTTGCCAATTGGCCTGGACCCCTTTTACTGCCAAAACGGAGCCCCGCCGATCCATCACGACTGGACTACCAACGTAATCTGTCCGAGGGGTTTTTTCAACTGGCTCCTCCGTCGTGACGTCCCTGAATTGCCCATCTGCTAGCCTGCTACCCGTGGCCCGTTAGCTGTCTAGAGCATATCAAATCAATCAAATCAAGTTTATTTTATATAGCCCTTCGTACATCAGCTAATATCTCGAAGTGCTGTACAGACACCCAGCCTAAAACCCCAAACAGCAAACAATGCAGGTGTAGAAGCACGGTGGCTAGGAAAAACTCCCTAGAAAGGCCAAAACCTAGGAAGAAACCTAGAGAGGAACCAGGCTATGGAGGTGGCCCCAGTCCTCTTCTGGCTTGGCTGGGTGGAGATTATAACAGAAACTATGCCAAGATGTTCAAAATGTTCATAAGTGACAAGCATGGTCAAATAATAATCATGAATAATTTCAGTTGCTTTTCATAGCCGATCATCAAGAGTTGAAAAATAGCAGGTCGCGGACAGGTGCGGTTCGGACTGTTAGCTGAAGAGGCCCATCGGCCAATTTCTTGGGCCACTATACCTATTTTGCCAATTGGCCTGAACCTTTTACTACACAGAGCCCTGCTGATCCATCACAACTGGTCTGCCAACGTAACCGCATGAGGGTAGCTACAACAGACTCTTCCGTCGCAACGTCACTCGAAGGCCCTTCAGCTAGCTGCTAGGCCCGCGCCCGCTAGCTGTCTGAATCGCCGTGTCTCCAGGCCCGCTAGCTACTCACTGGACCCCTATGATCACTCGGCTATGCATGCCTCTCCTAAGTCAATATCCTTGTCCATTGCTGTTTGGTTTTAGTGATTATTGCATTATTTCACTGTAGAGCCTCTAGCCCTTGCTCAAAACGCCTTAGCTAACTCACTTGGTTTAAATGATGTCTTCTTGAAACAATATCTCTCTCATCGTCACTCAATGCATAGGTTTACCTCCCACTGTAATCCAGGCCCTGCAGTGCCTAGCTCCACTTCTATTCCTCCACTCTCTTCTCGGTATACATCATTGATGTCGCTCTTGCTACTGGTGATTTTCTGATACCACCTCTACGCAGACAACACCATTCTGTCATACTTAGGCCCTTCTTGGACACTGTGTTAACTAACCTCCAGATGAGCTTCAATGCCATACAACTCTCCTTCCGTGGCCTCCCACTGCTCTTAAATCAAGTAAAACTAAATGCATGCTCTTCAACCGATCGCTGCCCACCTGTC
The DNA here is from genome assembly GCF_002910315.2 of Salvelinus sp. IW2-2015. Taxonomy (NCBI): domain Eukaryota; kingdom Metazoa; phylum Chordata; class Actinopteri; order Salmoniformes; family Salmonidae; genus Salvelinus; species Salvelinus sp. IW2-2015. The sequence goes on from NC_036848.1 coordinate 48,358,013, forward strand.
CAGCATCACCACTCTGGACGGTTCTGACTTAGAATATGTGGACAACTACAAATATCTAGGTGTCTGGTTAGACTGTAAACTCTACTTGCAGACTCACATTAAGCATCTCCAATCCAAAATTAAATCTAGAATCGGCTTCCTATTTCGTAACAAAGCATCCTTCACTCATGCTGCCAAACATACCCTCGTAAACCTGATTATCCTACCGATACTTGACTTCGGCGATGTCATTTACAAAATAGCCTCCAACACTCTACTCAGAAAATTGAATGCAGTCTATCACAGTGCCATCCGTTTTGTCACCAAAGCCCATATACTACCCACCACTGTGACCTGTATGCTCTCACTGGTTGGCCCTAGCTTCATATTCGGCGCCAAACCCACTGGCTCCAGGTCATCTATAAGTCTTTGCTAGGTAAAGCCCCGCCTTATCTCAGCTCACTGGTCACCGTAGCAGCACCCACCTGTAGCACGCACTCCAGCAGGTATATTTCACTGGTCACCCCCAAAGCCAATTCCTCCTTTGGCCGGCTTTCCTTCCAGTTCTCTGCTGGTAATGGCTGGAACGAACTGCAAAAATCACTGAAGCTGGAGTCTAATATCTCCCTCACTAACTTTAAGCATCAGCTGTTAGAGCAGCTCACAGATCACTGCACCTGTACATAGCACATCTGTAAATAGCCCATCCAACTACCTCATCCCCATACTGTATTTATTTATTTATCTTGCTCCTTTGCACCCCAGTATCTCTACTTGCACATTCATCTTCTGCACACCCTACCATTCCAGTGTTTAATTGCTATATTGTAATTATTTCGCCACTATGGCCTATTCATTGCCTTACCTCTCTTATCCTACCTCATTTGCACACTCTGTATATAGACTTTTTCTATTGTATTATTGACTGTATGTTTGTTTATTCCATGTGTAACTCTGTGTTGTTGTTTGTGTCGCACAGCTTTGCTTTATCTTGGCCAGGTCGCAGTTGTAAATGAGAACTTGTTCTCAACTAGCCTACCTGGTTAAATAAAGGTGAAATAAAAAATAAAAAAAATTTATTTAAAAAAGCACAGGATATGTTTATATGCCAAATAAAGATAAAACCCCTGGAAAGGGGGGTCTGAGCTGGCAACCCTAAGGTACCATAGTTGCAATCTGATGCCGCATTCAAAACAACTGGGAAGTCTGAAATCTCCGACTTCCAATTTCAGTGCGTTCAAGACAAGTGGGAAATCGGGCTTCTTTCTAGAGCTCCAACTTTCTGACCAGAAAATCACTGAAGTCAGTTCCCAGTTGTCTTGAAAGCACCGTAAGTCAGTCTAGTGAACTATCCCTTCATATCGTTTTTTATAACATCTTTGGTCTGACAGACGCTTGCGTGACAACCAGAGGGCATTGTATGATATCAACAAACATGGTGCCACACATAGCTGGCAAATAGCTTAGCATTAGCTCATCATAATCAGTACAACCTTCAAAAAAGTATTTTACACACATCATATGCAATCTATGCAAGAATCGGAATGCATGATTTGTTACCAGTACTTTAAAATGTGATAAAACAATAAATACATATCCTCCACAGATATATACGGTATGCCACAGTAGAAATGATAACACGATATACAGAAAATAAGGCACTTAGTTTGATAGGAACGCACACATGTCCAAAGTTATTATTTGTAAGGAAAACATCAATGAAGGCAATGCGAGTGCCAGAAAGAAAATGTACCAGGGGGGAAAAGTTTGTTGAAAGCCTGTTCTGGCTAGAGATGTGTAATGTCTTCATACTTGATCTGGGGAAACACTGGAGAAGTGCTTGGGCTCAATTCAAACTGTTTTTAGAAAATCAAAGTTAATAATTTGACATTTACAAGTTGAAACATCGCCTATTGATAATTAGCAGGCACCGTGCCTTGGTTTGAGGTTAGCACGGGTTAACTGTCCTGTTAGAGATATTTGGAACTCATGAGTGAAAAGGTTAAGAAAACCAGACGACACAATTTTTAAAATGTGTTTATTTTAGATTTTTTCACTCCAACACTCAGACATAATTTACAAACACAGTCTTTGTGTTAAGTGAGTGCCAGATGAGAGAATGTAGGGATAAAGACGCATTATATTGATAGTTGCGTGATTTGGACCATATTGCTAAAATGTTGATGTTGACAAAAATTTAATTTTTATTCTATATTCAAGTGGTATACACAGTAGCAATTTTGTTTTTCCTCAGTTGCTTTATGACTCGATTATGCAAATATTGGAACTCTTTCATGTTTTTTTTCCATAGAACACATTGGAATTTGATTGCTAAGTAAACGTTTTTTGTTTGTCCAGACAAATCAGTCTGTCAGAAGTTGCTAGCTCACCTTTACATTCTTAAAGTAAATACATTCTGCAATTCAACCACAAAACGTGTTAGTTTGGATTGTAAGCCTCAAAATACAACAACTAACAGCAAAATGTTTGTTTTTGACTTTGTTCTAAATTCTATTTTCGAGTTTCCACATGTTGTCTTGGAAAATATGAGTGTTATTTCCAACAACCAATGAGCAACTCCGCTGTAAATCTAGCACATATTGAACGTTGTGGGGTATGTGTTATGTCAGTGTGGCATATACTGGTTTAATCAACGTTGTTTCCATGTCATTTCAATGAAATTACGTTGATCCAACGTGGAATAGATGTTGAATTGAAGTCTGTGCCCAGTGAGTTCTTTATTGCTTCTTGCTTTCTTGCTGGCCGTGTCTGAAATCTGGCTTGCTTACTACTTACTTAAACTGCATATTGTGTACCAATTAGAGGTCGGCCGATTAATTGGCATGACCGATTAATTAGGGCCGATTTCAAATTTTCATAACAATCGGTAATCAGCATTTTTGGACGCCGATTATGGCTGATTACATTCCACTCCATGAGGAGACTGCGTGGCAGGCTGACCACCTGTTATGCGAGTGCAGCAATGAGCCAAGGTAACGAGGTAACGAGTTCAAACAGGTGCAGTTAATACAGGTAATGAGTGGAGAACACGAGGGCTTCTTAAAGAACAACTAACAGGTCTGTGAGAGCCGGAATTCTTACTGGTTGGTAGGTGATCAAATACTTATGTCATGCAATAAAATGCAAATGAATTACTAAAAAATCATACAATGTGATTTTCTGGATTTTAGTTTTAGATTCCGTCTCTCACAGTTGAAGTGTACATATGATAAAAATTACAGACCTCTACATGCTTTGTAAGTAGGAAAACCTGCAAAATCGGCAGTGTATCAAATACTTGTTCTCCCCACTGTATATATAAAAATCGGCCGATTTGGTATCGGCTTTTTTTTGGTCCTCCAAAAATTGGTATCGCGTTGACAAATTAAAATCGGTGGACCTCTAGTACCAATCATGCTACATTTATATTTAGAACGCACTGTTTAGTTCAATAATAGGCAGTAAGCATACTGAGAAACCATCATCGAATGAGAAATCGTGCTTGTTCCCCGACATTCATAATTTTTATAGAACACGTTCACTATTCTGATTATCAGCTGTTGTAGAACACACGTGGAGTGTGAAAAGACGATTATCTTCCTCAATAGTGTGCATTGAATTCATCCGGGCATTTAAAGTATACTTGATTTTCAATATTTCACATACTAGAAAACTTTGTTTTTCCCCATACTCAAACAGACTACTATTTAGGATGCAAGTGTGGGTAATTGGACATAGTCACTGTCTTTCTTTTGACCATTTCTTGTTTTTCAGTATGTTTTTTGCTATGCGCCATGCATGTTGTATGTTGCAGGGATGCAAACTAGTCACCTTTTGGTGAAATTCGCCATTTTGAATCCAAAATAGGTGACCTACGTGATTCGTGTAGATCCAATGAGAAAAGTTAGATGACTACTGGTTGTATGCGAACAAGTGATGCGCGTTTGGAGCAATACTGGCTGTATCCAAGGCTCAGCCAATCGTTCACATAACAACAGAATGCCGCACACGACTGAAGAGACCCTCTTACTCACCTTTTCAATACAGTGGATAAAAAGGGGTATGCCAGGTGGACTCTCTGCCTGAAAGAGATCAATTATGCCAACAAAGGGTATCATGTTCTGCTGGCACATTGTAGAACAGATGTCCACAGGCAAAAAGTGTACAATGTAATAATGTGCAGTGTGCAATATTTTTTTACATTTACATTTTAGTCATTTGTTCTTAGTCATCAATAAGTGTAATAATGTGCAGTGTAGCCCAAAGATATTGCTTTTGTTGTGTTGAACTTGACAGTAACACTTGTGTGTGAGTGAGGGGGGATTGTTACATTTCTTACTCAGTGAACGTTATTTTTGCACACATGTACCCTTGTGCACTTGATCGATGTCTATAGTGGCCACTATAATAGAGCAAAAATAGAATCCATGTTTGTTTCATTCTATTTCTACTTTAAGATGTTTTTTCCCAAGTGCAATATTTAGATGTGTGTGGTCACAAGCGTTTCATTATAAAGGCTGTCATGGCTCATTGCATTATTAGTGTATTGTTCTTTCTCATTTGCAGTAAAGTCTAGGCAACAAACAACATTGGATTGCTTTCTTTACATGTTTTAGCTGTGAGTTAGGTTCGCATGAACCACTTTTTATTTTACACACAGAGACTGATCATGTAGATCATATTGTTTGTTGTTTAATTAGTTAACCTGCATTTCCCCCTAGCAGTTTTTTTTTGCATGTTTCAGTGCAACACTGAACACAGTCCTCACCAGTTTGTGTCCCTGATGTTGTATTATGCTAGTTTATTTGGCTTAGCATTATTTCGACCTTTGACTCATTCATACTGTCTCCAAAACTTCCTAGTGGCCCATCTCTCATCCTCACCACCTTTTCAAATAGCAGCAGCACTATATCCTCCCCTAACTAAAGCAATGTGCTTATTGAGCAGCTATCCAGTCTTTCCACTGCTGTTGGCCTGCAGATGAGCTGGGTTTCTATTGAATGATGAAGGGGAATGTGTAGCCAGCGTTCTAATTAAAAGCCATGGTAATTTATCTATCTAATTGCTACAATCCCTTGCAGGATAATTTCCTCTCCAATGTATTATTCTCTACCAGACTCTATTTCTCCTCTCTCTTTCTCTCCCTCTCTGCTCTATAAGCCTTTACAGTGGGCTCTGACTTGATGCCAAGCACACAAGAGATGACAAGACATACAGCTAGCCCTCTATCCACCACATATGGAGCAGCCAAACACCCCCCCCCCCCCCCCCCCCCCCCCCCCCCCCCCCCCACCCCCCCCCCCCCCCCCCCCCCACACACACACACACATACACATACACATACACACACCAACACAACACACACACACACACACACACACACAACACACACACACACACACCCACAACAAGTGCAGCAACTAAAGGTCCCTGGACATAATAATTAGGGGACCTTACTTCGTTAGGTTGCAGCCTTAGAAGTACCAACTGATCAATTCTACTCACCTTAGATAGCCCTCACATATTATTTGCAGACACACACACAAACACACAACAACCTTAGGACAGACTTCCCAATATCATTTAGCACATGGAAGAAAAAAACTGGGAACAGTTGTGTGAAACAGAGGCTCCTGGACCTAATGCTCAATGAATTATGAATGTAATACAGCATCTATTTTTCATCAGACATAATTTTCAGATTAGGCCAGGATACTGTGGGGTATAGGCAGCTGATAGGAGGAGGACAGATATAATACAAGAACCCTAAGTGACTTTCTATGTCTTAAGGGGCAATGGGCTTTCGAATGGGTTTGCAGGATGTTGCCATGGTGCTTTTATAATTCAAAGCTCATTGTCCATGTTTAGCACTTTTTGATGGAAGTTAGGTTTAGGTTTAATAAGGTATTAAAACACATACAGGTACCCAAACTCTGATGGGCGTGGGGAAACAAAAGGACGATTTAGACTCTTCCATTATTTTATGTCTTGAAGTCAAAGGGTGAGAAGAAGATAAATAGTCTCCCTGAGCACAATGGGTAAACTTTGTGAAACGTATTATTGAAATTAACTTACTGAAGTTAATTGCTCCATTAATTTTAGAATACAGCTATGGAAATGTTTATGTCTTGAACGCACCTGAATATCAGCTGTGCGACATAGGCTTCTGAACCTATCCATATGGTTTTACGTGGAGTCAGCCCCTAACCTATCCACGTGATTCTTAGTGGACAAGCCCTAACCTTATCCACGTGATTCTTAGTGGGACAAGCCCTTAAAACCTATCCACGTGATTCTTAGTGCGGACAAGCCCTAAACCTATCCACGTGATTCTTAGTGGGGACAAGCCCTAAACCTATCCACGTGATTCTTAGTGGGACAAGCCCTAAACCTATCCACGTGATTCTTAGTGGGACAAGCCCTAAACCTATCCATGTGGTTCTTAGTAGGACATAGTGGAAGCATTGGCTGTGTATATTCACTCCACAAAGAGTGCTAACTATCAGACAATACTTTACGTAGAGGTGTTTGTGTCCTCACCTCTGTTTTGTGAGCTTCTGCATGATGTCCTCCAATCAAGTTTCTTGAAAAAGCTGACCCAAAATATAGGCACTTCTGAGATGTCCGCTAGGAGATGGCCAAGGTCAAAGGTGATGGTTAGTCCCTCATACACCATGAAGGACCCTGTGTCCCCCGGCCCTCTCTATATTTTTACCTTTGTTTCATCTGGCTGTGAACACATTGGACAATAGTGCAATATTGCATGCAGAGTTTTTAAGGAGCCATACAAAACAGGTCTGCTGAAACTTTTGAGGCCTACTTTGATATAACTGGGCACTCTACTCTGCACTGGGGCCTGCACTGCGGTATTATCTGAGCAGACACCTGCTGTTTTCATCCTTACCACTTGACATTGTGCCTTGGATGTTTTTCCGATTACTGCCAAAATTGAACTCCACTTGGTTTCGCCTACTTGGATTTACTATTTTTGACCCTCCGGCGGCTCGGTGTAGCACTTGCCTCCCTCCTGGCTTTCTGTCGGCCTGTACTGGAAACTACATCCCCTCCAAGGTGCTTCTCTCCTGCCTATCATACTGGTAACACATTCTCTGTTTCGTTGCTGTTTTGATGGGCCCCAGCATTTAATTTAATTTATATTTAACCTTTATTTAACTAGGCAAGTCAGTTAAGAACAAATTCTTATTTACAATGACGGCCTAGGAACAGTGGGTTAACTGCCTTGTTCATGGGCAGAATGACAGATTTTTACCTTGTCAGCTCGGGGATTCAATCTAGCAATCTTTCGGTTACTGGCCCAACGCTCTAACCACTAGGCTACCAGCCGCTACCTGCCGCCCCCAAATTTAATAGCATTGAGTAAGTCACTGCTCTCTCCTTGCTGATGTTATGCTGGCGAGTTTTGTGCCTTCATTGTATTTATTGTGAGTGCTGGTGTTGGCTGGCTTCAAGTCTGTGGTTGGGTTCTGGCTTTCTGCCTGCTTATAACTGTGGTAATCATACAAATTGTGTGATTAAAGCTAACTATCACTGTGTGGATTGATTGGCTTTTAGCTGATTCCTCGCCAACCTATTTTATTTGTGTGGATTTTTACTTACTTTTTCCAAAATGGCATCTACCAATTTCCGACATACGGGGAAACAGATTTTTCCTGATTGGAGGCTACAACCTTCAGAGACTATGGCGAACGTTTCATCCCATGTTGGAGCTGCACCTATTTTGCACAGTTCCGGGATAATATTTACCGGCCAAATTTCCAATGTGGAAACTGTCAGCTTATTGAAGAATATATGTCTGAGCTGGACAGCCAGAGTAAGCAGGTGTTGTCAGTTATAATCTTGTACCCATTCATTTGAACTCTACTCTTTAGATATGCTATTGTTAGATCAAAAGACAAGCCCACTGTGGTCTGCTCACCCAGTACTATTAGTTAAAATATGAATTCCATAAACTTGAATACCTGTAATCGGCCTGTGTGTAGCTGGTGTGGAGGAGTCAGGCGCAGGACAGCAGATATGAGTAATGAACGCACTTTACTCAAGAATACAAATATATACAACACAATAAACTAGCCCACAATAACGGACCCTATACATACAAACAATCACTCACAAAACCCATGGCGGAACAGAGGGTTAAATAATGAACAAGTAATTGGGGGATTGAAAACAGGTGTGTAAAACAAAGACAAAACAAATTAAAAAGGAAAAGTGGATCGACGAAGGCTAGAAGGCCGGTGACGTAGACCGCCGAACGCCGCCCAAACAAGGAGAGGGACCGACTTCGGCGGAAGTCGTAACAGTACCCCATCGGCATTCAAATCACATAGTGTTTGGTCTGTTCCACGATGGCAACGTAAGCCCATGTAGGTCAGTTTATAAAATTCCATCATTGGTTACTCTGAGAGGTCCTCATACTGACATTGGCTGCGGCCTCAGGCCCTATGGTGCCAACCTTGGAAAAGTTCTATGCAATCTTATAGCCATACCAACTATGTCAATATCAACCATCAGACAGCGCCTGCAACCGCCTATTGAGTTGGAGACTCCATGTGGTTAAAAGAAATCGTAAAGGACTTGGGTTGATGCATCTTAACATTAAGAGCTTACTGCCTTTACTGGATTTCATCAAGATCTGGTCTATGGAGACGAATCAGAACATTCTTGTACTGGCTGAAACTTGAATCTCTGGGGACATTCTGGACTCTGATATATAATATTGAGGGCTACAATGTGTTCAGAGCTGACAGACAGTGGTGGTTGAGTGGCCATTTTTATAAAAAAAAAATTTTTTTATCTGTCTATTTACTGAAATCCATTTCCCTTGCCCAAAAATGTTAGCCTCTATCTTGAGGCCTTTGTCTGGGGAAAAATGTATCCATAACTGTTATAGGGGTCTACCATCCTCTCTCAGCCAACTTTTGTGCACTCGAGGAGTTAACTAGTTTGTTGTCTTCTTTTACTAAATCAGAAGTTACTTTCCTGGGTGACCTAAATTATGATTGGGAAATGCAGACTTCAGACAATCTAAAATACATTTGTAAGGATATAAACCTAATCCAGCTGGTGACTAAGCCTACACGGCCCAACCCTAAAGATCCTTCAAAGTCAACTCTGATTGATCTTATTCTATCGAAATTACCAGAGACTTATGTTTCTACTGGTATCTTCACCCCCAAGATATTAGTGACCATTGCCCAGTTGTTTGTGTTAGATGTGAGAGAATACACAAATCTAAGGCTTGTGTCATCACAAAGAGGAACTTTAAAAACTTCAGTGAATAGGGATTTTTACATGGTCTTTATTTTAGTGACCTTGATTTTATTTCAGCTATCCCTGAACCTGACTTAGCTTTCAGCCTTTTTGCAGATGTCTTCAGTACTATTGTGGATAATTTATTTAATATTTATTGAACCTGGTAAGTTGACTGAGAACACATTCTCATTTGCAGCAATGACCTGGGGAATAGTTACAGGGGAGAAGAATGAGCCAATTGGAAGCTGGGGATGATTAGTTGGCCATGATGGTATGAGGGTCAGATTGGGAATTTAGCCAGTACACCAGGGTTAACACCCCTACTCTTTCGATAAGTGCCATGGGATATTTAGTGACTACAGAGTCAGGACACCCCTTTAACGTCCCATCTAAAAGAAGGCACCCTGCAAAGGGGCAATGAATCACTACCCTGGGGTATTGTTTTTTTTTTTTTGACCAAAGGAAAGAGTGCCTCTATCTGGCTCTCCAACACAACTTCCAGCAGCATCTGGTCTCCCATTCAGGGACTGAACAGGGCAAGCCCTGCTTAGCTTCAGAGGCAAGCCAGCAGTGCAATTCAGGGTGGCATACTGCTACTGTTGGCTCATCATGCTCTCTTAAAAAAACTAAGGGTTAAAGGTAGGTCGAATGCCTGGTATACTCCAGAATTATCAGAAGTCATTCATAACATAGATGATGCTGAGGGGTGGGATTAAAGAGTTTATGTTTGGTAATGTATTATTGTTATGTGATTGCTTTATATATAATTACCATGTATGCAAAAATGTCTATGTAAAATGTATGTATATGTAGCAGAAAAGCTGTAAAAAACAAACAAAGATAGGTGTCCTCAGAAGAGGAGGGGTGGATGATGGGTTCATTTAAAAAAATATATATATTTTTTTTTAAACACAGGCTTAGGCCCAGACTGGCAAGCTTAAAAGTAACTTAGGAATCATTGTGTAAGACAAATCAGAAAGGCTAAATCTGATTACTATGTAACTGCTCTTTCGGATTGTAATGGGAACCCGGCTAAAATCGGGGAAACTGTCAAATCATTGTAGGGTTCTACCTCCTTCTCTCTGCCACAACAAATTAATTCAGACACTGGCCTCATTGTGGAAGAAAATGCCATTATTGATGCATTCAATCACCATTTTATTTCAGCGGGCTATCTCTTTGAAAGAACTTCTAAGCCTTTTCACAATGATACTGGGCTGAATGCTGATAGGGGAAACTTGCTGAATGATCAGAGAAAGAACAAATTCTTATTTACAATGATGGCCTACCAAGAGGCAAAAGGCCTCCTGCGGGGACTGGGGCTGGGATAAAAAATGTAAATGTAGGACAAGACACACATCACGACAAGACAGACATCACAACACTACATAAAGAGAGACCTAAGATAACAACACAGCATGGTAGCAACATGACAGCAACACGGTAGCGACACAATATGGCAGCAGAACAACATGGTAGCAGCACAAACATGGTACAAACTTTGTTAGGCACAGACACCAGCACAAAGGGCAAAATGGTAGAGACAACAATACATCACACAAAGCTGGCACAAATGTCAGTAAGAGTGTCCATGATTGAATCTTTGACTGTAGAGATAAAAACTGTCCACTTTCAGTGTTTTTTGCAGTTCGTTCCAGTTGTCAGCAGCAGCTAACTGAAAGAGGAGCGACCCAGGGATGTGTGTAAACATCTAGCCGCTCAAGAGCACCCTTAGCTGCCAATCTATAAATTATGTCTCTGTAATCTAGCATGAGTAGGAAGGTCATCTGAATCAGTGTTAGTTTGGCAGCTGGGGTGAAAGAGGAGGACATGAGGACATGTGAACTTGTTTACGTGCTGCTGTGCGGTTTGTTGCTAACGTTACTTTGCTACCTGCCAACTTTACGTTTTTTACTTCCTACATTTTTAATAACCATTTTTATTTTTCCCTCGCTCTACTTTTTTCATTCAACTTTTTCACCTCGGACGCTTTATCTGGACATGGTTCTACAGGACCTCCACCAGCCGAAGCTAAGTAGTAACATTAACATTATGCCTTCTAATTGCAGTCGCTGTACTCGTAATATACAGGAGAACTATCGCCTTATGGTGATGATAGCCGTGCTGCAAGCCCAGCTTCAGACGCAATTGTTGGACAAGGATCATTTCAGTGTAGGAAAGGATGAAACAGCGTCTGTGCCACCAATAAGTACAGATAGTAGTATAAATCCCCTCGCACAGTCTCCGCAGCCAGACAATTTTCTCATGGCTTCTGGAAGGAAATGCTGTCGGAATGCTCAATCGGTGTCGCTCATTCAGCCAACAGAAACTTTCAACCGGTTCTCCCCATTAAGGATCGAGTCGGAGTCAGAAGCCAAGCCTTCTCATGTCTCTCCTCCACCTGTTACTCCCACCATTAGCTCTGGCAAATTGAAAACCCTAGTCATTGGTGACTCCATTACCCGCAGTATTAGACTTAAAAAGAATCATCCAGCGATAATACACTGTTTACCAGGGGGCAGGGCTACCGACGTAAAGGCTAATCTGAAGATGGTGCTGGCTAAGGCTAAAACTGGCGAGTGTAGAGAGTATGGGGATACTATTATCCACGTCGGCATCAACGATGTCAGGATGAAGCAGTCAGAGGTCACCAAGCACAACATAGCATCAGTTTGTAAATCAGCTAGAAAGATGTCGGCATCGAGTAATTGTCTCTGGCCCCCTCTCAGTTAGGGGGAGTGATGAGCTCTACAGCAGAGTCTCACAACTCAATCGCTGGTTGAAAACTGTTTTCTGCCTCTCCCAAAAGATAGAATTTGTWGATAATTGGCCTTCTTTCTGGGACTCACCCACAAACAGGACCAAGCCTGGCCTGCTGAGGAGTGACGGACTCCATCCTAGCTGGAGGGGTGCTCTCATCTTATCTACCAACATAGACAGGGCTTTAACTCCTCTAGCTCCACAATGAGAGAGTGTGCAGGCCAGGCAGCAGGCTGTTAGCCAGCCTGACAGCTTAGTGGAGCCTGCCACTAGCACAGTCAGTGTAGTCAGCTCAGCTATCCCCATTGAGGCTGTGTCTGTGCCTCAATCTAGGTTGGGAAAAACTAAACATGGTGGTGTTCGCTTTAGCAATCTCACTGGAATAAAAACCTCAAACATTCCTGTCACTATTGAAATAGACTGATATCTCACATCTCAAAATAGGGATAATTAATGTTAGATCCCTCACTTCCAAGGCAGTTATAGTCAATTAACTAATCACTGATCATAATCTTGATGTGATTGGCCTGACCGAAACATGGCTTAAGCCTGATGAATTTACTGCGTTAAATAAGGCGTCTCCTGGTTACACTAGTGACCATATCCCCCGCGCATCCCGCAAAGGCGGAGGTGTTGCTAACATTTACGATAGCAAATTTCAATTTACAAAAAAAATGCTTGCGTTTTCGTATTTTGAGCTTCTAGTCATGAAATCTACGCAGCCTACTCAATCACTTTTTATAGCTACTGTTTACAGGACTCCTGGGCCCTATACAGCGTTCCTCACTGAGTTCCCTGAATTCCTATCAGACCTTGTAGTCATGGGAGATAATATTCACATTTTTGCTGATTTTAATATTCACATGGAAAAGTCCACAGACCCACTCCAAAAGGCTTTCGGAGCCATCATCAACTCAGTGGGTTTTGTTCAACATGTCTCCGGACCTACTCACTACCACAGTCATACTCTGGACCTAGTTTTGTCCCGTGGAATAAATATTGTGGATCTTAATGTTTTTCCTTATAATCCTGGAGTATCGGACCACCAATTTATTAAGTTTGCAATCGCAACAAATAATCTGCTTAGACCCCAACCAAGGATCATCAAAAGCCATGCTATAAATTCCCGTTCAACCCAAAGATTCCTAGATGCCCTTCCAGACTCCCTCCACCTACCCAAGGATGTCGTAGTACAAAAATCGGTTAACCACCTAACTGAGGAACTAAATTTAACCTTACGTAATACCTTAAATGAGGTTGCACCCCTGAAAACAAAAAACATTTGTCATAAGAAACTAGCTCCCTGGTATACAGAAAATACCCGAGCCCTGAAGCAAGCTTCCAGAAGATTGGAACGGAAATGGCGCTCATCCGAACTGGAAGTCTTCCGACTAGCTTGGAAAGACAGTACCGTGCAGTATCGAAGAGCCCTCACTGCTGCTCGATCATCCTATTTTTTTCCAACTTAATTGACAAGAATAAGAAGAATCCAAATTGTATTTTTGATACTGTCGCAAAGCTAACTAAAAAGCATTCCCTAAGAGAGGGATGGCTTTCACTTCAGCAGTGATAAATTCATGAACCTCTTTGATGAAAATATCATGATCATTAGAAAGCAAATGACGGACTCTTTAAATCTGCGTATTTCTCCAAAGCTCAGTTGTCCTGAGTCTGCACAACACTGCCAGGACCTAGGATTAAGGGAGACACTCAAGTTTTTTAATCCTATATCTTTTGACACATTCATGAAAATAGTAATGGCCTCTAAACCTTCAATCTGCATACTGGACCCTATTCCAACTAAACTACTGAAAGACCTGCTTCCTGTGCTTGGCCCTCCTATGTTGAACATGATAAACGGCTCCCTATTAGAGGTCGACCGATTAATCGGAATGGCCGATTAATTAGGGCCGATTTCAAGTTTTCATAACAATCGGAAATCGGTATTTTTGGACACCGATTTGGCCGATTTTTTTTTCTCCCACCTTTATTTAATCTTTATTTAACTAGGCAAGTCAGTTAAGAACACATTCTTATTTTCAATGACGGCCTAGGAACGGTGGGTTAACTGCCTTGATCAGGGGCAGAACGACAGATTTTTACCTTGTCAGCTCGGGGGATTCAATCTTGCAACCTTACAGTTAACTAGTCCGACGCTCTAACCACCTGATTACATTGCACTCCACGAGGAGCCTGCCTGTTACGCGAATGCAGTAAGCCAAGGTAAGTTGCTAGCTAGCATTAAACTTATCTTATAAAAAACAATCAATCAATCATAATCACTAGTTAACTACACATGGTTGATGATATTACTAGTTTATCTAGCGTGTCCTGCGTTGCATATAATCGATGCGGTGCGTATCGTGGCTCCAATGTGTACCTAACCATAAACATCAATGCCTTTCTTAAAATCAATACACAGAAGTATATATTTTTAAACTTACATATTTAGCTAAAAGAAATCCAGGTTAGCAGGCAATATTAACCATGTGAAATTGTGTCACTTCTCTTGCGTTCATTGCGCGCAGAGTCAGTGTATATGCAACAGTTTGGGCCGCCTAATTTGCCAGAATTTTACGTAATTATGACATAACATTGAAGGTTGTGCAATGTAACAGGAATATTTAGACTTATGGATGCCACCCGTTAGATAAAATACGGAATGGTTCCGTATTTCACTGAAAGAATAAACATCTTGTTTTCGAGATGATAGTTTCCGGATTCGACCATATTAATGACCTAAGGCTCGTATTTCTGTGTGTTATTATGTTATAACTAAGTCTATGATTTGATAGAGCTGTCTGACTGAGCGGTGGAAGGCAGCAGCAGGCTCGTAAGCATTAATTCAAACCCCACTTTCGTGCGTTTTGCCAGCAGCTCTTCGTTGTGCTTCAAGCATTGCGCTGTTTATGACTTCAAGCCTATCAAGTCCCGAGATTAGGCTGGTGTAACCGATGTGAAATGGCTAGCTAGTTAGCGGGGTGCGCGCTACTAGCGTTTCAAACGTCACTCGCTCTGAGACTTGGAGTGGTTGTTCCCCTTGCTCTGTATGGGTAACGCTGCTTCGAGGGTGGCTGTTGTCGATGTGTTCGTGGTTCGAGCCTAGGTAGGAGCGAGGAGAGGGACGGAAGCTATACTGTTACACTGGCAATACTAAAGTGCCTATAAGAACATACAATAGTCAAAGGTTAATGAAATACAATTGGTATAGAGAGAAATAGTCATATGATTCCTATAATAACTACAACCTAAAACTTCTTACCTGGGAATATTGAAGACTCATGTTAAAAAGGAACCACCAGCTTTCATATGTTCTCATGTTCTGAGCAAGGAACTTAAACGTTAGCTTTCTTACATGGCACATATTGCACTTTTACTTTCTTCTCCAACACTTTGTTTTTGCATTATTTAAACCAAATTGAACATGTTCATTATTTATTTGAGGGTAAATTGATTGTATTGATGTATTATATTAAGTTAAAATAAGTGTTCATTCAGTATTGTTGTAATTGTCATTATTACAAATACATTTAAAAAATCGGCCGATTAATCGGTATCGTTTTTTTTGGTCCTCCAATAATCGGTATCGGTATCGGCGTTGAAAAATCATAATCGGTCGACCTCTACTCCCTATCCACCGGATGTGTACCAAATTCACTAAAAGTGGCAGTAATAAAGCTTCTCTTGAAAAAGCCAAACCTTGATCCAGAAAATATAAAAAACTATCGGCCTATATCGAATCTCCCATTCCTCTCAAAACATTTTGAAAAAGCTGTTGCACATCAACTCACTGCCTTCCTGAAGACAAACAATGTATATGGAACGCTTCAGTCTGGTTTTAGACCCCATCATAGCACTGAGACTGCACTCGTGAAGGTGGTAAATGACCTTTTCATGGCGTCAGACCAAGGCTTTGCATCTGTCCTCCAAGACCTTAGTGCTGCTTTTGACACCATCGATCATAACATTCTTTCGGAGAGATTGGAAACTCAAATTGGTCTATACGGACAAGTTCAATTAATATTGATGGTTGTACAGTCGTCTCAAATTAAACTGTGAAGGACCAACGTCGTTGCTCTGGACCCTGATCTCTCTTTTAAAGAACATATCAAGACTATTGCAAAAATCATTGCAAAAATCTGAAACCTTCTGTCCAAAACTTATGCAGAAAAGTTAATCCATGCTTTTGTCACTTCTAGATTAGACTACTGGAATGCTCTACTTTCTGGCTATCTGGATAAAGCACTAAATAAACTTCAGTTAGTGCTAAACACGGCTGATAGAATCTTGATTAGAACCAAACATATTTAGCATATTACTCCAGGGCTAGCCTATCTACACTGGCTTCCTGTAAAGCCTAGGGCTGGTTTCTAGGTTTTACTGCTAACCTAGAGAGCCTTACATGGGCTTGCTCCTACCTATCTCTCAGATTTGGTCCTGCCGTACATACCTACACGTACGCTACGGTCACAAGACGCAGGCCTTCCTTATTGTCCCTAGAATTTTTAAGCAAACAGCTGGAGGAAGGGCTTTCTCCTATAGATCTACATTTTTATGGAATGGTCTGCCTATCCATGTGAGAGACTCAGACTCAGTCTTGACCTTTAAGTCTTTATTGAAGACTCATCTCATCTCACAGCTAAGATGGCGCCGGAGAAGATGGCAGACGTTTTATGCGCCCCCACCCGATTGTGTTTTTTTGCTTGTTTATTTGCATTTGTAACAATTTATTTTGCTTATTTTGTACATGATGTTGCCGTTACTGTCTCTTATGACCGAAAATAACTTCTAGACATCAGGACTGTGATTACTCACCATAGACTAGCAGAATCCTCTTTTTCCTTTCACAACTCTGACGAGCCTGACGCAAAGGTTACACTGCTTCCTCGGGAACAGGCACCGATCCCCGTGACCTGCGTGAAGAGGAGGCGGAGAAAGAGGGGCCGAAGGTCGGGCTGCCTTTTGAGAATTCGTAGGCGATCGAATAAACCCCCACTTCCCTCCATTCTGCTAGAAAACGTGCAATCTTTGGACAATAAAATCGACGATTTAGGCAGAAGATTAAACTACCAACGGGACATTAAAAATTGGAACATCTTATGCTCCACGGAGTCGTGGCTGAATGACGACAACATCAACATACAGCTGGCTGGTTATACAATGTACCGGCAGGATAGAACGGCGGCGTCTGGTAAGACATTTTCAACCTCTATCTGTCCGAGTCTGTACTAACAACATGTTTTAAGCAGACCACCATAGTCCCTGTGCCCAAGAACACTAAGGTAACCTGCCTAAATGACTACCGACGTATGTAGCCATGAAGTGTTTGAAACGCTGGTCATGGCTCACATAAACACAATCATCCCAGAAACTCTAGACCCAATACAATTTGCATACCGCCCCAACAAATCCACAGATGATGCAATCTCCATTGCACTCCATAGTGCCCTTTCCCACCTGGACAAAAGGAACACCTATGTGAGAATGCTATTCATTGACTACAGCTCAGCATTCAACACCATAGTGCCCTCAAAGCTCATCAATAAGCTAAGGACCCTTGGACTAAGCACCTCCCTCTACAACTGGATCCTGGACTTCCTGACGGGCCATCGTGGTAAGGGTAGGTAACAATACATCCGCCACGCTCAGTCCCCTCCTGTACTCTCTGTTCACTCATGACTGCACGGCCAGGCACGACCCCAACACCATCATTACATTTGCCTACCCCTAATCACGGACAACGAGATGATTGTGGACTACAGGAAAAAGAGGACCGAGCACACCCCCATTCTCATCGACGGGGCTGCAGTGGAGCAGGTTGAGAGCTTCTCCACAACCCCGACAAACTTACATGATCCAAGCACACCAAGACAGTCGTGAAGAGGGCACAACAAAACCTATTCCCCCTCAGGAGACTGAAAAGATTTGGCATGGGTCCTCAGATCCTCAAAAGGTTCTACAGCTGCACCATCGAGAGCATCCTGGCTGGTTGCATCACTGCCTGGTATGGCAACTGCTCGGCCTCCGACCACAAGGCACTACAGAGGGTAGTGCGAACGGCCCAGTACATCACTGGGACCAAGCTTCCTGCCATCCAGGACCTCTATACCAGGCAGTGTCAGAGGAAGGCCCTAAAAATTGTCAAAGATTCCAGCCACCATAGTCATAGACTTCTCTTTTTTCTACTGAACAGCAAGCAGTACCGGAGCGTCAAGTCTAGGTCCAAGATGCTTCTAAACAGCTTCTACCCCCAAGCCATAAGACTCCTGAACATCTAGTCAAATGGCTACCCAGACTATTTGTAGTGCTCCCTCTCTCACCCCCTCTTTACACCACTGCTACTCTCTGTCATCTATGCATAGTCACTTTAATAACTCTACCTACATGTACATACTACCTCAAATAACCGGTGCCCCCGCACATTGACTATGTATCGGTACCCCCCTGTATATATTCTCGCTATTGTTATTTCACTGCTGCTCTTTAATTACTTGTTACTTTTATATCTTATTCTTATCTGTATTTTTTTTAAACTTCCTTGTTGGTTAGGGGCTCGTAAGTAAGCATTTCACTTTAAGGTCTACACCTGGTTATATCCTGCCTGATTGGCCCTGTCCGGGGGTATCGTCGGACGGTGCCACAGTGTCTCCTGACCCCTCCTGTCTCAGCCTCCAGTATTTATGCTGCAATAGATTATGTGTCGGGGGGCTAGGGTCAGTCTGTTATGTCTGGAATATTTCTCTTGTCTTATCCGGTGTCCTTTGTGAATTTAAGTATGCTCCCTCTAATTCTCTCTCTCCCTCCCCTCCCGGAGGACCTGAGCCCTGGGACCATGCATCAGGACTACCTGGCCTGATGACTCCTTGCTGTCCCCAGCCCACCTGGTCGTGCTGCTGTTCCAGTTTCAACTGTTCTGCCTGTGGCTATGGAATCCTGACCTGTTCACTGGACGTGCTACCTTGTCTCGGACCTGCTGTTTTCATCTCTCTACCGCACCTGCTGTCTCTAACTCTGAATGCTCGGCTATGAAAAGCCAACTGACATTTACTCCTGAGGTCCTGACCTGTTGCACCCTCTACAACCACTGTGATTATTATTATTATTTGACCCTGCTGGTCATCTATGAACATTTGAACATCTTGGCCATGTACTATTACAATCTCAACCTGGCACAGCCAGAAGAGGACTGGCCACCCCTCAGAGCCTGGCTCCTCTCTAGGTTTCTTCCTAGGTTCCTGCCTTTCAAGGGAGTTTTTCCTAGCCACTGTGCTTCTACATCTGCATTGCTTGCTGTTTGTGGTTTTAGGCTGGGTTTCTGTATAGCACGTTGTGACATTGGCTGATGTAAAAAGGGCTTTATAAATACATTTGATTGATTGATTACGATAGAGGAAACCAAGACTAGATGTAACCTTAGCCTGCAGCTTGGATATGTGCTGAGAGAAGGACAGTGTACAGTCTAGCCGTACTCCCAAGTACTAAACCGTCAGAGGTAGTAATCACACTGGTTGGGAGAGGGGCATTCTTCTTACTGAACCACATGACCTTTGTTTTGGAGGTGTTCAGAACAAGGTTAACGGCAGAGAAATCTTGTTGCACACTAAGAAAGCTTTGTTGTAGAGCGTTTAACACCAAATACCAAACATTTGTAAATGTACAACTTTGCTCTTTTTTTATCTGAGAAATGCATTTTGAATGTAAACCAATCAGGGTTTAGGCCTGGGCATAGCAGTATTACATCAACCACTTTAGTTGTTAATGATCTTGTCAATGCTTTAGACACTACAATGAAATGTGCTACTTTGTTTGTGGACCTGTCAAAAGCTTTTGATACTGTTGATTGTGCTATTTTATTGAATAAGTTGTTTTCAATTGGCCTGAGCTCTGACACCTGTTCATGGTTTCATGGTTATCTTAGTGATAGAACTCAGACCATCGTGATTGATGGGGTTGAGTCTTCTTTGAAGTGCATAAAGGTATAAAACGGGTCGATTTTGGGACCTGTTCTCTTCACTGTTTATATAAACATCATTGGTCAATCTGTAAACGATTGTTAACTTAATCTATATGCGGATGATACTATTACGTATACTATTGGCCAGACTGTTCATCTGGCTGTGTCCAAACTACAGTCAGATTTTATAGCTATGCTGATTTAAAACGGACAAAACAAAATGCACGTTTTTAAACTCTCGTAAGAATATTTCAGATGAACTACATGTTTACTCATTAGATGGTTCTCCAATTGAACGTGTGCCCGCATATAAATACTTAGGCATTTGGATTGATATGGATTTGACGTTTTAAAAACATATAGATGAGCTGGTTAAGAAGCTAAGATTTAAAGTTGGCTTTTTCCACAGAAACAGATTGTGCCTTTCTCTAAGCAGTAGGAAGCAGATCATTCAGTCAACCTTTTTATCTGTTCTTAATTATGGTGATATTATATTATGATCCTATATCAAAAGGTTGGCTGGACATCACTCAAGACCCGTAGATCTCTACATTACTCCCTTTTTGTTTACAAGGCCCTACTTCATAAACTATACTTCAACAGCAAAGTCTTATCTAACTTTGCTGTTGAAGTATAGACACCTGAGTTGCTTAACCCGTTCACGGGATTGGTTAACTCTTGAGGTTCCTAGGGTCTCCACTGAGCTATGTAAATCTGCTTTTAGTTTTAATGCACTGTATTGCTGGAACAAAAATCTAAATACATTTCATCTTAAAGTGCTGGTGCCGTATATTTTGTGTGTATTTGTGTTGAATTGTGCAGGGCACATTTGAAAAAGACACCTAGGTCTCAAAATGTCTTCCTTGTTCAAATAAAGGTAAAACAAAAAATAATAATATATATATTTTTTAAATAATGGTTAACTCTGGAATTGATAGGCCTTTATACGCTTCATTGTGCATACACCCACAAAAACATATCCTTTTTTCTAATCTAATGACATTGATTTAAATTGATTTCCCCCCTCCCCTCTCTCTCTCTCTCTCTCCCTCTCTCTGCGAGGGACCAAGCTAACGGAATGCCTGGCAGGTTGATGAGGCACAACATTTTCACAGAATGTTTAAGATCGTGGCGCAAAGTACCCAGCCTTGGTCTGAAAAATGGAGGGAGAGACGGAGAGAGATTGAGATTATTTACGAACAAAACTATAAAATCTTAAATTTCTCTGTTAAATGGGTAGTTCACCCAAATTACAAAATGAGTTACTGGTTTCCTTACCCTATGAGCAGTCCCATGACTTGAATTTGTGCCTCAAATGCTCAAACGTTAGTATGTGCCAGGGAAACTAAACCAAAGGATGGATTGATGTCATACCTTGTCCATAGACTGCTTACAGGGTAAGGAAACCAATGTGTCATTTTATAATTTGGGTGAACCAACCTTTTAAATAATTAGGTTTACATTTTGAATAAATTTGAAGCATTCAAATAATATTTTTCTACTGTTGTAAGTAAACTCTTTGTTCTATTTTCTTGGAAGTATTTTCTGCAATGGCGAACAACATACTTGAATCAGAAAAAAATACTTCAATAATCACCAAAAGTGGCATGCAAACTCTCCAAACTCACTAAATGTGATTATATGAAATGTATTATTAGATTAGTCATTCAGACAGCTTGTTACTTGATTATAATCTGTGATGTAGTGGTAAAAAAATATAGGTGGGTAAACGCTTTTGGCCATTTGCAGTGAATAAATAACAATCCATATATTTTCTATTCATTTTTTTATGTACAGGTAAACACTCGCACAAAACAAAAATGGTATGTGAACGGCTTTACGCCACTACACCACTGATTATAATCTTTCATCAAAAGAATAGCATGTTCAGGCCAAGTTTAGCACTGAATACCATAATCAATCAAATGAATCAATCAAATGTATTTATACACCCCTTTTTATATCAGCAGACGTCACAACGTGCTTATACAGAAACCCAGCCTAAAACCCCAAACAGCAAGCAATGCAGATGTAGAAGCACGGTGGCTAGGAAAAACTCCCTAGAAAGGCAGGAACCTAGGAAGAAACCTAGAGAGGAACCAGGCTATGCGGGGTGGTCATTGCGCTTCTCGCTGTGCCGGGTGGAGATTATAAGATTACTTGGCCATTAAGGCCAGATCATTCTTCAAGTGTGAAGGTGAACGGAAAGGCTCTGGAGCAACGAACCGCCCTTGCTGTCTCTGCCAGGCCGGTTCCCCTCTCTCCACTGGGATTCTCTGCCTCTAACCCTGTTACAGGGGCTGAGTCACTGGCTTGCTGGTGCTCTTTCATGCCGTCCCTAGGAGGGGTGCGTCACTTGAGTGGGTTGAGTTACTGACGTGATCTTCCTGTCTGGGTTGGCGCCCCCCCTTGGTTTGTGCTGTGGTGGAGACCTTTGTGGGCTATACTCGGCCTTGTCTCAGGATTGTAAGTTGGTGTTAGAGGATTACCCTCTAGTGTGCGGGGCTGTGCTTTTGCAAAGTGGGTGGGGTTATACTCTTCCTATTTGGCCCTGTCCGGGGGTTTCTTCGGATGGGGCCACAGTGTCTCCTGACCGCTCCTGTCTCAGCCTCCAGTATTTATGCTGCAGTAGTTTGTGTCGGGGGGCTAGGGTCAGTTGGTTACCTGGAGTACTTCTCCTGTCTTATCCAGTGTCCTTGTGTGATTTTTAAGTATGCTCTCTCTAATTCTCTCGTTCTCTCTTTCTCTCTGAGAACCTGAGCCCTAGGACCATACGTCAGGACTACCGGGCATGATGACACCTTGCTGTCCCCAGTCCGCCTGGCCTTGCTGCTATTTCCAGTTTCAACTGTTCTGCCTGTGGTTACGGAACCCCACCTGTCCCAGACCTGCTGTTTTCAACTCTTAATGATCGGCTATGAAAAGCCAACTGAGATTTATTCTGATTATTATTTGACCATGCTTGTCATTTATGAAATTTGAAAATCTTGGCTCTCTCTAATTTTCTCCTTCTCTCTTTCTTTCTCTCGGAGGACCTGAGCCCTCGGACCATACGTCGGGACTACCGCCGTGGTGACTCCTTGCTGTCCCCAGTCCGCCTGGCCTTGTGCTATTCCAGTTTCAACTGTTCTGCCTGCGGTTATGGAACCCCTACCTGTCCCAGACCTGCTGTTTTCAACTCTTAATGATCGGCTATGAAAAGCCAACTGAGATTTATTCCTGATTATTATTTGACCATGCTTGTCATTTATGGAAATTTTGAAAATCTTGGCTCTCCTAATTTTCTCCTTCTCTCTTTCTTTCTCTCGGAGGACCTGGGCCTAGGACATGCGTCGGGACTGCCGCCCGTGGTGACTCCTTGCTGTCCCCAGTCCGCCTGGCCTTGCTGCTATTCCAGTTTCAGCTGTTCTGCCTGCGGTTATGGAACCGCTACCTGTCCCAGACCTGTTGTTTTTCAACTCTTGATGATCGGCTATGAAAAGCCAACTGAAAATTATTCATGATTATTATTTGACCATGCTTGTCACTTATGAACATTTTTGAACATCTTGGCATAGTTCTGTTTTTAATCTCCACCCGGCAAGCCAGAAGAGGACTGGCCACCCCTCATAGCCTGGTTCCTCTCTAGGTTTCTTCCTAGGTTTTGGCCTTTCTAGGGAGTTTTTCCTAGCCACCGTGCTTCTACACCTGCATTACTAGCTGTTTGGGGTTTTAGGCTGGGTGTCTGTACAGCACTTCGAGATATTAGCTGATGTACGAAGGGCTATATAAAATAAAATTGATTGATTGATTGATGTTCAAACGTTCATAGATGACCATCAGGGTCAAATAATAATCACCGTGGTTGTAGAGGGTGCAACAGGTCAGCACCTCAGGAGTAAATGTCAGTTGGCGTTTCATAGCCGAGCATTCAGAGGTCGAGACAGCAGGTGTGGTAGAGAGAGAGCGAGGGAGACTCGAAAACAGCAGGTCCGGGACAGGGTAGCACGTCCGGTGAACAGGTCAGGGTTCCATAGTCGCAGGCAGAACAGTTGAAACTGGAGCAGCAGCACGACCAGGTGGACTTGGGACAGCCAGGAATCATTGGGGTAGGTAGTCCTGAGTCCCACGTCTCAGGTCTTCCGGGAGGGGAGAGCGAGAGAGAGAGAATTAGAGGGAGAAAACTTCACACAGGACACCAGATAAGACAGGAGGATTTCACCAGATAGGACAGACTGACCCTAGCCCCCAGACACATAGACTATTGCAGCATAGATACTGGAGGCTGAGACGGGTGGTAGCCCCATCCGACGATACCCCCAGATAAGGCCAACCAGGCAGGATATAACACCACCCACTTTGCCAAAGCAAAGCCCCCATACGGCTAGAGGGATATCAACAGACCAACAAATTACTACTCTGAGACAAGGCTGAGTATAGCCCACGAAGATCTCCACCGCACGAACCCGAGGGGGCGCAAGACCGGACAGGAAGATCATGTCAGTGACTCAAACAACTCAAGTTAAGTATAGTGCAAAAAAGCCTGGCACGACGTGACACACCCCTTCTAGCAATGACATGGAAGACCTCTAGTAAGCCAGTGACTATGACCCAGTAATAGAGACAGCAAGGGTGGTTCGTCATTCCAGTGCTTTGCCGTTCACCTTCGCACCCCTGGGCCAGACTACACTCAATCATAGGACCAATTGATATGAGTCTTCAGTAAATACTTAAAGGTCGAAGTCTTTAAAGATGGAATCCAAATTAAGGAAAACAGCGCCACTATATTTCAGTACACATTCTGCTGTTCTATTGCCCATGCAAGGATGTCCGAGGGGGAAAACTTTTTTGATGCTGTAATATCCAAAACGGACATGGCAGTTTCACCACTAAGGATTCCAGCTTTAACTATTTCATTGCAGGTCAATTCAAGTAAAGACAGACATATGGATAGACAGACGAACAGACAGACATATACAGTGCATTCGGAAACTATTCAGACCTGTTGACTGTCCACATTTTGTAACATTACAACCTTATTCTAAAATGCATTAAATAGTTGTTGTTTTTCCGCTCATCAGTCTACACACAATACCCCATAATAGCAAAGCAGAAACCGTTTTTAGACATTTTTGCAAATGTTTATAAAAAAAACATATCACATTTACATAAGTACTCAGATTATTTACCCAGTACTTTGTTGAAGCACCTTTGGCAGCGATTAGAGCCTTGAGTCTTCTTGGGTATGATTGTAAAAGCTTGGCACACCTCTATTTGGGGAGATTTTCCCATTTTTCTCTGCAGATCCTCTCAAGCTCTGTCAGGATGGATGGGGTGCGTCGCTGCACAACTATTTTCAGGTCTCCCCAGAGATGTTCGATTGGGTTCAACTTCCGGGCTCTGGCTGGGCCACTCAAGGACATTCAAAGACTTGTCCCGAAGCCACTCCTTCGTTGTCTTGGTTGTGTGCTTAGGGTCGTTGTCCTGTTGGAAGGTGAACCTTTGCCCTAGTCTGAGATCCTGAGCCCTCTGGAGCAGGTTTTCATCAAGGATCTCTCTGTACTTTGCTCCGGTCATCTTTCCCTCGATCTGACTAGTCTCCCAGTCCTTGCCACTGAAAAACATGATGCTGCCACCACCATGCTTCACCATAGGGACAGTGCCAAGTTTTCTCCAGACGTGACACTTGGCATTCAGGCCAAATAGTTCAATCTTGGTTTCCTCAGACCAGAGAACCTTGTTTCTCATGGTCTGAGAGTCCTTTAGGTGCCTTTTGGCAAACTCCAAGCCGGCTGTCATGTGCCTTTTACTGAGGAGTGGCTTCCGTCTGGCCACTCTACCTTAAAGGCCTGATTGATGTAGTGCTGCAGAGATGGTTGTCCTTCTGGAAGGTTCTCCCATCGCCACAGAGGAACTCTGGAGCTCTGACAGAGTGGCCATCGGGCTCTTGGTCACCTCCCTGATCAAGGCCCTTCTCCGATTGCTCAGTTTGGCCGTGCGGACAGCTCTAGGAAGACTCTTGGTGGTTCCAAACTTCTTCCATTTAAGAATGATGGAGGCCACTGTGTTCTTGGGGACCTTCAATGCTGCAGAAATTTGTTGGTACCCTTCCCCAGATCTGAACCTCCACACAATCCTGTCTCGGAACTCTATGGACATTTCTTTCGACATTATAGCTTGGTTTTTGCTCTCAACTGTTGGAGGTACATTTTGTGTGTGCCTTTCAAAATCATGTCCAATCAATTGAATTTACCACAGGTGGACTCCAATAAAGTTGTAGAAACATCTCAAGGATGATCAATGGAAACAGGATGCACCTGAGCTCAATTTCGAGTGTCATAGCAAAGGGTCTGAATACGTATGTAAATAAGGTATTTCTGTTTTTTATTTGTAATACATTTAAAAAAATGTTTTTTACTTTGTCATTTAGGGTATTGTGTGTAGACTGATGAGGGAAAAGTCAAGTGGTCTGAATACTTTGCATTCAGAAAGTTTTCAGACTCCTTTACTTTTTCCATATTTCGTTGCGTTAAAAGTGGGATTAAATGGATTTAATTGTACATTTTTAAGGATCTACACAAAATACTTGGTTATTTGTCCCCAAAAAATTACATTAAAAAACAAATATCTCTTGATTATATACAGTTGAAGTCGGAAGTTTACATACACCTTAGCCAAACACATTTAACCTTTCTGAACCACCCATCCCGGTACCGGGATAATTGTCATCAGCAACGCTGAATAGCATAGCGCCACAGTCAAATAATATTACTAAAAATATTTATAATCATGCAATCACAAGTGAAATATACCAAAACACAGCTTAGTTTGTTGTTAATCCACCTATAGTGTCAGATTCTGAAAATATATTTTACAGCGAAAGAAATCCAAGCTTTTGTGAGTGTAGCTTTCAATGCTATAACATTAGCCTTATATTAGCTTGGCTAGCATGGTCACGAAAGTAAGAAAAGCAATCAAATTAATCGCTTACCTTTGATAATCTTCGGGTGGTTCTACTCACGAGACTCCCAGTTACACAACAAATGTTATTTTTGTTCGATAAATTTACTTTTATCACAAAACACCGCCATTTGGTTTGCGCAATATTTTGCGGAAACAAAAGCCTTGTTCCGTTCGACAAATCCCCAAAAGTATCCGAAATGGTCGTAGATACATTCCAAATGTTTTTTTATAATCAAACCTCAGGTTGTCTTTAACAAACATAATCGATAATATTTCAACCGGAGCATAACCTATTCAATAAGAGAGAAAAGGAAAATGGTGAGCTCCTCCTGCGCGCGCAGGAAATATTCAGAGGACACCTGACCTGTTTTGAAACATCTAGCTCATTTCTCAAAATAAAAGCCTGAAACTATGTTTAAAGCCTGGTCACAGCCTGAGGAAGCCATCGGAAGAAGAATCTGGTTGATACCCCTTTAAATGGAGGTTAGACAGGCCAGGAAACAAAGTAAAAAAAAAAATAATAATAATCACTTCCGGGTTACTTTTTCTCACGATTTCGCTTGCAGAATAAATATTATTTTTCTCACAGACAACATTTGACAGTTTTGGAAATTTGGAGTGTTTTCTATCCTAATCTGTAAATTATATGCATATTCTACAATCTGGGCCAGAGAAAATGTACGTTAACGTTGGGTACGTATTTTGAAAAAATAATAATAATCTGACCCCTAGCGCAGTTTTTCACAATTCCTGACATTTAATCCTAGTAAAAATTCCCTGATTTAGGTCAGTTAGGATCACCACTTTATTTTAAGATTATGAAATGTCAGAATAATAGAAGAGAGAAAGATTTATTTCAGCTTTTATTTCTTTCATCACATTCCCAGTGGGTCCGAAGTTTACATACACTCAATTAGTATTTGGTAGCATCCTCCTAAAAGAGCTGTTGTAACTGAATAAGCTTTCTAGGCCTCCTTGCTCGCACACGCTTTTTCAGTTCTGCCCACACATTTTCTATAGGACGAGGTCAGGGCTTTGTGATGGCCACTCCAATACCTTGACTTTGTTGTCCTTAAGCCATTTGCGACCAAGCTTTAACTTCCTGACTGATGTCTTGAGATGTTGCTTCATTATATCCACATAATTTTCCTTCCTCGTGATGCCATCTATTTTGTGAAGTGCACCAGTCCCTCCTGCAGCAAAGCACTCCACAACATGCTGCTGCAACCCCAGTGGTTCATGGTTGGGATGGTGTTCTTTGGCTTGCAAGCATCCCCCGTTTTCCTCCAAACATAACGATCGTCATTATGGCCAAACAGTTCTATTTTTGTTTCATCAGACCAGAGGACATTTCTCCAAAAAGTACGATCTTTGTCCCCATGTGCAGGTGCAAACCGTGGTCTGGCTTTTTTATGGTGGTTTTGGAGCAGTGGCTACTTCCTTGCTGAGCGCCGTTCAGGTTATGTCGATATAGGACTCGTTTTACTGTGGATATAGATACTTTTGTACCTGTTTCCTCCAGCATCTTCACAAGGTCTTTTGCTGTTGTTCTCGGATTGATTTGCACTTTTCGCACCAAAGTACGTTCATCTCTAGGAGACATAACGCATCTCCTTCCTGAGCAGTATGACGGCTGCGTGGTCCCATGGTGTTTATACTTGCATACTTGTCACGCTCGTCTGAATGAATGGACCAAGGCGCAGCGTACTTAGAGTTCCACATGTTTAATAAATATGAAACTCACCAAAAACAATACAGAAGAAAACGAAACGTGCCGTTCTGGGCTGCTCACAGGCAGCTACAAAAAAAGAAGATCCCACAAACAATAGGTGGGAAAAAAGGCTGCCTAAATATGATCCCCAATCAGAGACAACGATAGACAGCTGCCTCTGATTGGGAACCATACCAGGCCAACAAAGAAATAGAAAACATAGATTGCCCACCCTAGTCATACCCTGACCTAACCAAATAGAGAATTAACCTGTTAGTGTGTAGGGGGCGCTATTTTCACTTTGGAAAACATCGTGCCCAAATTAAACTGCCTCGTACTCTATTCTAGATCGTACAATATGCATATTATTACTATTGGATAGAAAACACTCTCAAGTTTCTAAAACTGTTTGAATTATATCTGTGAGTAAAACAGAACTCATTTTGCAGCAAACTTCCAGACAGGAAGTGAAAAATCTGAAAACGAGGCTCTGTTTATCGATATGCATGCACTTCATACGCCTTCCACTAGATGTCAACAGGCAGTGGAAGGTGGAATGGGGTGTCTAGCTTGATCTGAGGTCGAACAAGAGCTCTTGGAATGACGTGTCCAGAATTTTCTTTCTCTACCTAGCACCTCCATATTGTCTTATGATAAGCGTTCGGTATACACGGCTAATATCTCCGGCTCTGTTTTTATTTGATACATATTAGAAAAACATCATAAAGTAGGTTTTTTCAACCGAGTTTCATCAGTTTATTCAACGTTTATTGGGACTTTTGGAGTTTTCCTTTCTTTGCGTCGAGAGAAACTGGGAACGTCATCAACATTGGCTAGCATTGTGGCACAAATTCGACAGGAGAAAAGGACATTCTAAAACCAAACAACGATTTATCCTCAACCTAGGACTCCTTGTACAAGATTCTGATGGAAGCTCAACAAAAGTAAGAACAATTTATGATGTTATTTCGTATTTCTGTGGAAAATGCATTAACGCAAGCTGTTTGTTATGGTA
The DNA here is from genome assembly GCF_002910315.2 of Salvelinus sp. IW2-2015. NCBI lineage: Eukaryota > Metazoa > Chordata > Actinopteri > Salmoniformes > Salmonidae > Salvelinus > Salvelinus sp. IW2-2015. Next base: position 48,387,647 of record NC_036848.1, read on the forward strand.
AAGTTATTTTTTTAAATCTAACACGGCGGTTGCATTAAGAACCAGTGTATCTTTCATTTGCCATACAACAAGTATTTTTATGTAAAGTTTATGATGAGTTCTTTGGTCAGATTAGGTGAGTGTCGAAAATAGCTCCGGACATTCTGGTGAATCGATGCTACATATTCACAATGTATAACCACGGTTTGCAGCTCTAAATATGCACATTTTCGAACAAAACATAAGTGTATTGTATAACCTGATGTTATAAGACTGTCATCTGATGAAGTTGGTCAAGGTTAGTGATTAATTTTATATCTTTTGCTGGTTTTTGCAAATGCTATCTATGCGGTGAATAAATGCGGTTGTGTGTTTGGCTATTGTGGTAAGCTAATATAATGCTATATTGTGTTTTCGCTGTAAAACACTTAAAAAATCTGAAATATTGGCTGGATTCACAAGATGTTTATCTTTCATTTGCTGTACACCATGTATTTTTCATAAATGTTTTATGATGAGTATTTAGGTATTTCACGTTGCTCTTTGTAATTATTCTGGCTGCTTTGGTGATATTGTTGATGGTAGCTGCAACGTAAAACTATGATTTATACCTCAAATATGCACATTTTCGAACAAAACATAAATTTGTTGTATAACATGTTATAAGACTGTCATCTGATGAAGTTGTTTCTTGGTTAGTGACTAATTATATCTATATTTGGTCGGTTTTGTGATAGCTACCAATGCGGTAGAAACATGATGAAAATATGCGGTTGAGTCTTTGGCTATTGTGGTTAGCTAATAGAAATTCATAGTGTTTTCGCTGTAAAACATTTGGCTGGATGATGGCTGGATTCACAAGATGTTTATCTTTCATTTGCTGTATTGGACTTGTGATTTCATGATATTTATATGCTATTATTTACTTGTGGCGCTATGCTAGGCTATGCTAGTCAGCTTTTACTGATGAGGATGCTCCCGGATCCGGGATGGGTGTTAAGTAAAGGTTAACCAGGTAGGCCAGTTGAGAACAAGTTCTCAATTACAACTGCGACCTGGCCAAGATAAAGCAAAGCAGTGTGACAAAAACGCAGTTACACTTGGGATAAACAAACGAGCAACAAATAAATAACAATATGGGGATGAGGTAGTTGGGTGTGCTATTTACAGATGGGCTGTGTACAGGTACAGTGATCGGTAAGCTGCTCTGACAGCTGATGCTTAAAGTTAGAGAGGGAGATATAAGTCTCCGGCTTCAGTGATTTTTGCAATTCGTTCCAGTCATTGACAGCAGAGAACTGGAAGGAAAGGCGGCCAAAGAGGTGTCGGCTTTGGGGATGACCAGTGAAATATACCTGCTGGATCATGTGCTACGGGTGGGTGTTGCTATGGTGACCAGTGAGCTGAGATAAGGCGGGGCTTTACACTAAAAAATACTTATAGTGACCTTGAGAGCCAGTAGGTTTGGCAACGAATATGTAGCGAGGGCCAGCCAATGAGAGCATACAGGTCGCAGTGGTGGGAAGTATATGGGGCTGTGGTGACAAAACGGATGGCACTGTGATAGACTACATCCAATTTGCTGAGTAGGGAGCTATTTTGTAAATGACATCGCCAAAGTCAAGGATCCGTAGGATAGTCAGTTTTACGAGGGTATGTTTGGCAGCATGAGTGAAGAAGGCTTTGTGCGAAATAGGAAGGTGATTCTAGATTTAATTTTGGATTGGAGATGCTAAATGTGAGTCTGGAAGGAGAGTTTAAAGTCTAACCAGACACGTAGGTATTTGTATTCAAGTCAAATCAAATCAAGTTTATTTTATATAGCCCTTCGTACATCAGCTAATATCTCGAAGTGCTGTACAGACACCCAGCTAAACCCCAAACAGCAAACAATGCAGGTGTAGAAAGCACGGTGGCTAGGAAAAAACTCCCTAAAGGCCAAAACCTAGGAAGAAACCTAGAGAGGAACCAGGCTATGAGGGGTGGCCAGTCCTCTTCTGGCTGTGCTGGGTGGAGATTATAACAGAACTATGCCAAGATGTTCAAAATGTTCATAAGTGACAAGCATGTCAATATAATATCGATAATTATTTCAGTTGGCTTTTCATAGCCGTCATTCAAGAGTTGAAAATAGCAGGTCCGGACAGGTGGCGGTTCCATAACCGCAGGCAGAAACAGCTGAAACTGGAATACCAAGGCCAGGTGGACTGGGGACAGCAAGGAGCCATCACGCCCGGCAGCCCCGACGCACGGTCCCAGGGCTCAGGTCCTGAGAGAGAGAGAAAGAGAGAGAGAAGGAGAGAAATTAGAGAGAGCCAACATTTTCAAAATGTCATAAATGACAAGCATGGTCAATAATAATCAGGAAAATGTCAGTTGGCTTCATAGCCGATCATTAAGAATGAAAAACAGCAGGTCTGGGACAGGTAGGGGTTCCATAACCGCAGGCAGAACAGTTGAAACTGGAATAGCAGCAGGGCCAGGCGGACTGGGACAGCAGGGGTCATCATGCCCGGTCATCGTATGGTCCTAGGGCTCAGGTTCTCCGAGAAGAGAAAGAAAGAGAGAACGAGAGAATTAGAGAGAGCATACTTAAATTCACACAAGACATGGATAAGATAGGAGAAGTACTCCAGGTATAACCAACTGACCCTAGCCCCCCGACACATAAACTACTGCAGCATAAATACTGGAGGCTGAGACAGGAGGGTCAGGAGACACTGTCCCATCCGATGATACCCCCGGACAGGGCCAAACAGGAAGGATATAACCCCACCCACTCTGCCAAAGCACAGCCCCCACACCAAAAGAGATATCTTCAACCACCCACACTAATCCTGAGACAAGGCCGAGTATAGCCCACAAAGATCTCCACCACAGCACAAACCAAGGGGGGGCGCCAACCCAGACAGGAAGATCACGTCAGTAACTCAACCCACTCAAGTGACGCACCCCTCCTAGGGACGGCATGAAAGAGCACCAGTAAGCCAGTGACTCAGCCCCTGTAATAGGGTTAGGGGCAGAGAATCCCAGTGGAGAGAGGGGACCGGCCAGGCAGAGACAGCAAGGGCGGTTCGTTGCTCCAGAGCCTTTCCGTTCACCTTCACACTCCTGGGCCAGACTACACTCAATCATATGACCTACTGAAGAGATAAGTCTTCAGTAAAGACTTAAAGGTTGAGACCGAGTCTGCGTCTCTCACATGGGTAGGCAGACTATTCCATAAAAATGGAGATCTATAGGAGAAAGCCCTGCCTCCCGCTGTTTGCTTAGAAATTCTAGGGACAATTAGGAGGCCTGCGTCTTGTGACCGTAGCGTACGTGTAGGTATGTACGGCAGGACCAACGCGGAAAGATAGGTAGGAGCAAGCCCATGTAACGCTTTATAGGTTAACAGTAAAACCTTGAAATCAGCCCTTGCCTTAACAGGAAGCCAGTGTAGGAGGCTAGCACTGGAGTAATTGATCAAATTCTTGGTTCTAGTCAGGATTCTAGCAGCCGTATTTAGCACTAACTGAAGTTTATTTAGTGCTTTATCCGGGTAGCCAGAATAGAGCATTGCAGTAGTCTAACCTAGAAGTAACAAATGCATGGATTAATTTTTCTGCATCATTTTTGGACAGAAAATTTCTGATTTTTGCAATGTTACGTAGATGGAAAAAAGCTGTCCTTGAAACAGTCTTGATGTGTTCGTCAAAAGAGAGATCAGGGTCAAGATAACGCCGAGGTCCTTCACAGTTTTATTTGAGGACTTTACAACCATCAAATACAATTGTCAGAATTTACAGATCTCTTTGTTTCTTGGACCTAGAACAAGCATCTCTGTTTTGTCCGAGTTTAAAAGTAGAAAGTTTGCAGCCATCCACTTCCTTATGTCTGAAACACAGGCTTCTAGCGAGGGCAATTTTGAGGCTTCACCATGGTTCATTGAAATGTACAGCTGGTGTGCATCCGCATAGCAGTGAAAGTTAACATTATGTTTCGAATAACATCCCAAGAGGTAAAATATATAGTGAAAACAATAGTGGTCCTAAAACGGAACCTTGAGGAACACCGAAATGTACAGTTGATTTGTCAGAGGACAAAACCATTCACAGAGACAAACTGATATCTTTCCGACAGGTAAGATCTAAACCAGGCCAGAACTTGTCCGTGTAGACCAATTTGGGTTTCCAGTCTCTCCAAAAGAATGTGGTGATCGATGGTGTCAAAGGCAGCACTAAGGTCTAGTAGCACGAGGACAGATGCAGAGCCTCGGTCTGACGCCATTAAAAAGGTCATTTACCACCTTCACAAGTGCAGTCTCAGTGCTATGATGGGGTCTAAAACCAGACTGAAGCATTTCGTATACATTGTTTGTCTTCAGGAAGGCAGTGAGTTGCTGCGCAACAGCTTTTTCTAACATTTTTGGAGGAATGGAAGAATTCGATATAGGCCGATAGTTTTTTATATTTTCCGGGTCAAGGTTTGGCTTTTTCAAGAGAGGCTTATTACTGCCACTTTTAGTGAGTTTGGTACACATCCGGTGGATAGAGAGCCGTTTATTATGTTCAACATATGAGGGCCAAGCACAGGAAGCAGCTCTTTCAGTAGTTTAGTAGGAATAGGATCCAGTATGCAGCTAGAAGGTTTAGAGGCCATGATTGTTTTCATCATTGTGTCAAGAGATATAGTACTAAAACACTTGAGTGTCTCCCTTGATCCTAGGTCCTGGCAGAGTTGTGCAGACTCAGGACAATTGAGCTTTGGAGGAATACGCAGATTTAAAGAGGAGTCCATAATTTGCTTTCTAATGATCATGATCTTTTCCTCAAAGAAGTTCATGAATTTATTACTGCTGAAGTGAAGCCATCCTCTCTTGGGGAATGCTGCTTTTAGTTAGCTTTGCAACAGTATCAAAATAAATTTTGGATTGTTCTTATTTTCCTCAATTAAGTTGGAAAAGTAGGATGATCGAGCAGCAGTGAGGGCTCTCGTACTGCACGGTACTGTCTTTCCAAGCTAGTCGGAAGACTTCCAGTTTGGTGTGGCGCCATTTCCGTTCCAATTTTCTGGAAGCTTGCTTCAAAGCTCGGTATTTTTCTGTATACCAGGGAGCTAGTTTCTTATGACAAATGTTTTTCGTTTTTAGGGGTGCAACTGCATCTAGGGTATTGTGCAAGGTTAAATTGAGTTCCTCAGTTAGGTGGTTAACTGATTTTTGTTCCTCTGACGTCCTTGGGTAGGCAGAAGGAGTCTGGAAGGGCATCAAGGAATTTTTGTGTTGTCTGAGAATTTATAGCACGACTTTTGATGCTCCTTGGTTGGGGTCTAAGCAGATTATTTGTTGCGATTGCAAACGTAATAAAATGGTGGTCCGACAGTCCAGGATTATGAGGAAAAACATTAAGATCTACAACATTTATTCCATGGGACAAAACTAAGGTCCAGAGTATGACTGTGCAGTGAGTAGGTCCAGGAGACATGTTGGACAAAACCCACTGAGTCGATGATGGCTTCGAAAGACTTTTGGAGTGGGTCTGTGGGACTTCTCCATATGAATATTAAAATCACCAAAAATTTGAATATGATCTGCTATGACTACAAGGTCTGATAGGAATTCAGGGAACTCAGAGGAGAACGCTGTATATGGCCCAGGAGGCCTATAAACAGTGGCTATAAAAAGTGATTGAGTAGGGCTGCATAGATTTCATGACTAGAAGCTCAAAAGACGAAAACGTCATTTTGTTTTTTGTAAATTGAAATGTTTGCTATCGTAAATGTTAGCAACACCTCCGCCTTTGCGGGATGCACGGGGATAATGGTCACTAGTGTAACCAGGAGGTGAGGCCTCATTTAACACAGTAAATTCATCAGGCTTAAGCCATGTTTCAGTCAGGCCAATCACATCAAGATTATGATCAGTGATTAGTTCATTGACTATAACTGCCTTTGAAGTGAGGGATCTAACATTAAGTAACCCTATTTTGAGATGTGAGGTATCACGATCTCTTTCAATAATGGCAGGAATGGAGGAGGTCTTATCCTAATGAGATTGCTAAGGCGAACACCGCCATGTTTAGTTTTGCCCAACCTAGGTCGAGGCACAGACACAGTCTCAATGGGGATGGCTTGAGCTGACTACACTGACTGTGCTATTGGCAGAACTCCACTAAGCTGGCAGGTTAGCTAACAGCCTGCTGCCTGGCCTGCACCCTATTTCATTGTGGAGCTAGTGGAGGTTAGAGCCCTATCTATGTTTGTAGATTAAGATGAGAGCACCCCTCCAGCTAGGATGGAGTCCGTCACTCCTCAGCAGGTCAGGCTTGGTCCTGTTTTGTGGGTGAGTCCCAGAAAGAGGGCCAATTATCTACAAATTCTATCTTTTGGGAGGGGCAGAAAACAGTTTTCAACCAGCGATTGAGTTGTTGAGACTTGCTGTAGAGCTCGTCACTCCCCCTAACTGGGAGAGGGCCAGAGACAATTACTCGATGCCGACATCTTTCTAGCTGATTTACAGGCTGAAGCTATGTTGCGCTTGGTGACCTCTGACTGTTTCATCCTAACATCGTTGGTGCCGAGTGGATAACAATATCTCTATACTCTCTACACTCGCCAGTTTTAGCTTTAGCCAGCACCATCTTCAGATTAGCCTTAACGTCGGTAGCCCTGCCCCCTGGTAAACAGTGTATGATCGCTGGGGTGATTCGTTTTTAAGTCTAATACTGCGGGTAATGGAGTCGCCAATGACTAGGGTTTTCAATTTGTCAGAGCTAATGGTGGGAGCCTTCGGCGTCTCAGACCCCGTAACGGGAGGAGTAGAGACAAGAGAAGACTCGGCCTCAGACTCCGACTCGCTACTCAATGGGGAAAACCGGTTGAAAGTTTCTTCTGCGGCTGAATGAGCGACACCGGTTGAGCATTCCAACAGCATTTCCCTCCAGAAGCCATGAGAAAATTGTCCGGGCTGCGGGACAGTGCGGGGGGATTTATACTAACGTTACTATCTGTACTTACTGGTGGCACAGACGCTGTTTCACCCTTTCCTACACTGAAATTACCCTTGCCTAACGATTGCGTCTGAAGCTGGGCTTGCAGCACAGCTATCCTCGCCGTTAGGCGATCATTCTCCTGTATATTATGAGTACAGCGAATGCAGTTAGAAGACATCATGTTAAAGTTTACTACTTAGCTTCGGCTGTTGAAGGTGCTGACGAACCATGTCCAGATAAAGCGTCCGGAGTGAAAAAGTTGAATGAGGGAAAAAAGTTGTGATGGAAAAAACTAAAAATTAAACGTAAAGTTGTCAGCTAGCAAAGCAAAGCTAGCAAAGTAAAGTGGCAACAAACGCACAGCAACACGTCTGCAAATTCAAGAGGAAGTGACGTTGTCCATATATTCTTAGTCAGAACCGTTCCAGAGTAGTGATGCTAGTTCAGGCGGGCAGGTGTGGACAGCTATCGGTTGAAGAGCATGCATTTAGTTTTACTAGCATTTAAGAGCAGTTGGAGGCCACAGAAGGAGTGTTGTATGGCACTGAAGCTCTTTGGAGGTTTGTTAACACAGTGTCCAAAGAAGGTCCAGATGTAAACAGAATGGTGTTGTCTGCGTAGAGATGGATCAGAGAATCACAAGGAGCAAGAATGACATCATTGATAAATACAGAGAAAACAGTCGGCCACAGAATTGATCCCAGTGGCACCCCCATAGAGACTGCCAGGAGGTCCGGACAACATGCCCTCCAATTTGACACACTGAACTCTATCTGAGAAGTAGTTGGTTAACCAGGCGAGGCAGTCATTTGAGAAACCAAGGCTATTGAGTCTGCCGATAAGAATGTGGTGATTGACAGATCGAAAGCCTTGGCCAGGTCACTGAAGATGGCTTGCACAGTACTGTCTTTTATTGATGGCAGTTATGATATCGTTTAGGACCTTGAGCGTGGCTGAGGTGCACCCATGACCAGCTCGCCCTTTTGAAAAGGGGATGACCACGTCTTTGGGGATCTCAGACAATACATTACGGGTTTGCAACAATTTTGGTGGATCATTTTAGAATGAGAGGTCCAGATTGTCTAGCCCAGCTGATTTGTAGGGATCCAGATTTTGCAGCTCTTTCAGAACATCAGCTATCTGGATTTTGGTGAAGGAGAAGCGGGGGGGGGGGGGCTTGGGCAAGTTGCTGCAGGGGGTGCAGAGCTGTTGGCTGGGGTAGGGGTAGCCAGGTAGAAAGCATGGCCAGCCGTAGAAAAATGCTTGTTGAAATTCTCGATTGTCGTAGATTTCTCGGTGGTGCAGTGTTTCCTAGCCTCAGTCTAGTGGGCAGCTGGGAGAAGATGCTCTGATTCTTCATGGACTTTACAGTGTCCCAAATCTTTTCGGAATTAGTGCTACAGGATGCAAATTTCTGTTTGAAAAATCTAGCCTTTGCTTTCCTAACTGACTGTGTATATTGGTTCCTAACTTCCCTGAAAAGTTGCATATCGCTGGGGCTGTTCGATGCTAATGCAATACACAACAGGATATTTTTTTGCTGGTGAAGGGCAGTCAAGTCTGGAGTGAAGCAAGGGCTATATCTGTTCTTAGTTCTACATTTTTTGAATGGGGCACGCTTATTTAAGATGGTGAGGAAAGCACTTTTAAAGAACAACCAGGCATCCTCTACTAACGGAATGAGGTCAATATCCTTCCAGGATATCTGGGCCAGGTCGATTAGAAAGGCCTGCTCGCTGAAGTGTTTTAGGAAGCGTTTGACAATGATGAGGGGTGGTTGTTTGACCGCGGACCCATAGCGGACGCAGGCAATGAGGCAGTGATCGCTGAGATCCTGGTTGAAGACAGTAGAGGTGTATTTATAGGGCAGGTTGGTCAGGATGATATCTATGAGGGTGCCCATGTTTATGGATTTAGGGTTGTACCTGGTAGGTTGCTTGATAATTTGTGTGAGATTGAGTTGTGTTAAGCATATCCCAGTTTAGGTCACCCAACAGTACGAACTCTGAAGTTAGATGGGGGGCAATCAATTCACATATGGTGTCCAGGGCACAGCTGGGAGCTGAGGGGGGTATATAACAAGCGGCAACAGTGAGAGACTTATTTCTGGAAAGGTGGATTTATAAAAGTAGAAGCTTGAACTGTTTGGGCACAGACCTGGATAGTATGACAGAATTCTGCAGGCTATCTCTGCAGTAGATTGCAACTTAGCCCCCTTTGGCAGTTCTATCTTGTCGGAAAATGTTGTAGTGTCAAGTGTTAATGTGCAGCGGTTAGGATGGAGTCAGGCGCAGGACACAGAACTGAGTAAAATACGTACTTTACTCGAAAAGAAACCAGGTGTGTACAATCAAGACAAAACAAATGGAAAAATAAATGTAGATCGGTGGCAGCTAGAAAGCCGGTGACGACGACCGCCGAACACCGCCCGAACAAGGAGAGGCACCAACTTCAGCGGAAGTCATGACAGTACCCACCCCTTGACGCACGGCTCCAGCAGCGCGCCGACACCGGCCTCGGGGACGACCCGGAGGACGAGGCGCAGGGCGATCCGGGTGGAGACGGTGAAATTCCTGCAGTAAGAAAGGGTCCAGGATGTCCTCCACCGGCATCCGGCACTCCTCCGGACCATACCCCTCCCACTCCACGAGGTACTGAAGGCCCCTCGCCCGATGCCTTGATGGCTCATGATGGCTCGCACAGTTCATGATGGCTCGCACAGTATACGCCGGGGCCCCTCGATGTCCAGAGGGGGCGGAAGAACCTCCCGCACCTCAGACTGCTGGAGCGGACCAGCCACCACCGGCCTAAGGAGAGACACATGGAACAAGGGATTAATACGGTAATCAGGGGATAGCTGTAACCAATAACATACCTCGTTCAGTCTCCTCAGGACTTTAAATGGCCTCACAAACTGCGGACCCAGCTTCCGGAAGGGCAGGCGGAGGGGCAGGTTTCGGGTCGAGAGCCGGGGCCTCACTGCGGTTGCCCGTTGCAGGCGCACATGGGCAGCATCCCATGTCTCCTCCGAGCGCCGAAACCATTCATCCACCGCAGGTGCCTCGATCTGGCTCTGATGCCACGGTGCCAGGACCGGCTGATAACCTAGTACGCACTGAAAGGGAGACAGGTTAGTGGAGGAGTGGCGGAGGGAGTTTTGGGCCATCTCTGCCCAGGGGATGAAAGCCGCCCACTCCCCAGGCCTGTCCTGGCAATAGAACCGCAGAAACCTACCCACATCCTGGTTAACTCTCTCCACCTGCCCATTACTCTCGGTGTGAAACCCTGAGGTCAGGCTGACCGAGACCCTCAGATGTTCCATGAACGCCCTCCAGACCCTCGATGTGAACTGGGGACCCCGATCAGACACTATATCCTCAGACACCCCATAGTGCCGGAAGACGTGTGTAAACAGGGCCTCCGCAATCTGTAGGACCGTAGGGAGACCGGGCAAAGGAAGGAGACGGCAGGACTCCGATCCACAATGACCAGAATCGTGGTGTTTCCTTGTGACGGAATCCACCGATAGGTGTGACCATGGCCGTTGTGGAACAGGTAGGGGATGTAATTTCCCTCTGGGCAGGTGTCTAGGTGCCTTGCACTGGGCGCACACCGAGCAGGAGGAAACATAAACCCTCACGTCCTTAGCTAAAGTGGGCCACCAGTACTTCCCACTAAGACATCGCACTGTCCGACCGATGCCAGGATGACCAGAGGAGGGTGACGTGTGGGCCCAACAGCTCAATCGATCACAGACATGAGACGGAACGTACAGACGCCCAACTGGACACTGGGTGGGAGTGGGCTCCGCACGTAACGCCCGCTTGATGTCTGCGTCAACCTCCCATACCACCGGTGCCACCAGGCAAGAACCCGGAAGTATGGGTCATACATGTCATACATCCGGGACAGTGTGTCTGCCTTAGCGTTCTGGGAACCTGGTCTGTAGGATACGGTGAAAACAATACGGGTGAAAAACATGGCCCACCTTGCCTGGCGAGGATTCATTCTCCTCGCTGCCCGGATGTACTCCAGATTGCGGTGGTCAGTCCAAATGAGAAAAGGGTGTTTAGCCCCCTCAAGCCAATGCCTCCACGCCTTCACAACAGCCAACAGCTCCCGGTCCCCCACATAATAGTGTCGCTCCGCCGGGCTGAGCTTCTTCGAAAAGAAAGCACAGGGGCGGAGCTTTGGTGGCGTACCCAAGAACTGAGAATGCACAGCTCCTATCCCAGCCTCGGACACGTCCACCTCTACTATGAATGCCAAGGAGGGATCAGGATGAGCCGAGGTAAACAGAGCCTTCAGGTGACCAAAAGCCCTGTCCGCCCCAGCTGACCGCTGCAGTCGCACCGGTCCCCCCTTCAGCAAGGAGGTAATGGGAGCCGCTACCTGACAAAAGCCCCGGATAAACCACCGGTAGTAGTTGGCAAACCCTAAGAACCGCTGCACCTCCTTTACCGTGGTGGGATTCGGCCAATTACGCACGGCTGAAATGCGGTCACTCTCCATCTCCACCCCTGACACGGACAGGCGGTACCCTAGGAAGGAGACGGACTGTTGGAAGAACAGACATTTCTCAGCCTTGACGTATAGGTCATGCTCCAACAGTCATCCAAGCACCTTGCGCACCAGGGACACATGCTCGGCGTGTGTAGCGGAGTATATTAGAATGTCATCTATATACACCACTACACCCTGCCCGTGTAGGTCCCTGAAAATCTCGTCTACAAAGGATTGGAAGACTGATGGAGCATTCATCTACCCGTACGGCATGACGAGGTACTCATAGTGCCCAGAGGTGGTACTAAATGCCGTCTACCACTCATCCCTCTCCCGGATACGCACCAGGTTGTATGCGCTCCTGAGATCCAATTTGGTGAAGAAGCGCGCCCCGTGCAATGACTCGGTCACACTGGCTATGAGAGGCTGCGGGTAACTATACTTCACCGTGATCTGATTTATACCTCTATAGTCAATGCACGGGCATAAACCTCCATCCTTCTTCTTCACAAAAAAAGAAACTCGAGGAGGCAGGTGAAGTGGAAGGCCGAATGTATCCCTGTCCCAGAGATCCGGAGACATATGTTTCCATAGCCGCCGTCTCCTCCTGTGACAGAGGATACACGTGACTACTAGGAAGTGCTGCGTCTACCAGGAGATTTATCGCACAATCCCCCCGTCGATAGGGTGGTAATTGAGTAATTGAGAGCCAAATCGGAATATTCAGGGGGGATGTGCATGGTGGAGACCTGGTTTGGACTCTCCACCGTAGTTGCACCTATGGAAACACCTATACACCTCCCTGAGCACTGACGTGACCATCCCTTGAGAGCCCTCTGTTGCCACGAAATAGTGGGGACATGATAGGCCAACCAGGGAAGCCCCAACACCACAGGAAACGCAGGAGAATCGATCGGGAAGAGACTAATTCTCTCCTTATGACCCTCCTGCGTTATCATACATAGTGGAGCTGTGACCTCCCTAATCAGGCCCGACCCTAAAGGACGACTATCTAAGGCATGTACAGGGAAGGGCACATCAAAAGGAACAATAGGGATCCCTAATCTAAGTGCAAATGAACGGCCAATAAAGTTCCAAGCTGCGCCTGAATCTACTAGCGCCTTATGCTGGTAATGCGGGGAAAACTCAGGAAATTCTATACATACACACATGTGCGCAAAAGGGAGCTCTGGGTGAGTCGGGTGCCCAGATCCATACCACATTGTCTGAGGTGGGTTGCAGGAAAGTATATTCAGTTTGTAGATGGAAAGTGAGATTTAAATATATACGAAAAAACAACTATTTACACGGGAAAAGACGGGACAAGACAAACACACGTCCGACTGCTACGCCGTCTTGGATTGAGAGCATCCTGTCTGGCTGTATGTATATAGGCAGCAGCCTCTAATGTGCTAGTGATGGCTATTTAACAGTCTGATATGGCCTTAAAATAGAAGCTGTTTTTCATTCATTCGGTCCCAGCTTTGATGCACCTGTACTGACCTCGCCTTCTGGATGATAGCGGGGTGAACAGGCAGTGGCTCGGGTGGTTGATGATCTTTTTGACCTTCCTGTGACATTGGGTGCTCTAGGTGTCCTGGAGGGCAGGTAGCTTGCCCCCGGTGATGCATTTGGCAGACTGCACCACCCTCTGGAGAGCCCTGTGGTTGCGGGCGGTGCAGTTGCCGTACCAGGCTGTGATACAGCCCGACAGGATGCTCTCAATTGTGCATCTGTAAAAGTCTGTGAGGTTTTTAGGTGCCAAGCCAATTTTCTTCAGCCTCCTGAGGTTGAAGAGGCGCTATTGCGCCTTCTTCACCACACTGTCTGTGTGGGTGGACCATTTCAGTTTGTCAGAAATGTGTACGACGAGGAACTTGAAGCTTTCCACCTTCTCCACTGTGGTCTCGTCGATGTGGATGGGGGGTGCTCTTAATTGTCTGTCACTAAGATAGAAAAAAAGCTGATAAACAGAGAAAGCGAAAAACAGACAGTAGCCGTGTCCGAAATTTGACTTTGCTACTACTCACTAAATCAACATACTCTGTACTAATCATACTACATACTATTTAGAACATACCTTTAAGTCAAAATGTATGCAGTAAACAGCAAATGCCAATCTATTAGGCTCATCCATACTGAGAAGGCGTCATCTAATGCACAGTTGCGCTTGTTCACCGCCATTCCTTCATTTTGGTACAGATGATTATATCTTTTTCTATTGAATGTAATGTGTTGACTTGTTGACTTAGGCGTCAATGGCCGTGTCCGAAATCTGTCCTGCCTGCTACTTAGTAAAACAACATACCATTTAGAACACACTGATTAGAACAAACGTATCCAGTAAGCAACAAATATTAACATACGACTCAGCCATACATCCAGATAGACAGACAGATAACTCGATTTTAAAGTAAAGAGTAAAGAGTGAAATTATATGAAAAAGCTTGAACCTTTCTGAAGTATACCCAACTCGCCCGGAGAAAACGAATGAAACACACTGTTATTTATATAAATGGACATTTATGACAACTTTAACACTGTGATAACAGGCAGATCAAAAGCCTCTGGAAAATCCTTACGCAATTACATGTCTGTGGCCATTCAAGTTTTTATGGGCTGCGACCGATGTAGGGTTATGTTCAGGCCCATTGACAGGAGGCTGGAGACTAGTGCTGAAACAGCTCTATAGGGAGCTTTACTGTTGTTCCAGAGTGGCCTTTATGGCCATGTTGTTTCTCTGTGATTGAGGCAGTCAAAGCTACATCTGTCAATCTTTATAAACGTTTCGAGCCTCTTAGCAATAGATGGAGAGTTAAGAGTTGAGGTTTATAGGGAAAGGCTAGGTCTATGCTATGTTTGCTAGGTCGCTTTGGTTCATCATTATATAGTTTGTAACAATCAACTTGGTAAACTGTATCACACGAGCACACCACCATCATGTATGGAGTATATATTGGGCATATATGGTATATACAGTATGGTATGCATGGGTTGTATATCTTATATAATTTACTGTACATCATATTTAATTTCTTATAAGCAGTAAACGAAGAAGAAGGAAGGTACATTTTTCTCATTGACCTTTTCCCGTCAACGCGGTTCCTGTCCCGACACTACATAGTCATTTTATACATTGTAAATCCCTTATTGCTGCAGAATGTTCTAAAGCTAACCTGCTGCTTAGGGATGAAAGGAGAGAGGAGAAGGGACTCATCCATATATTTCCTGTGGTTTAAATTACTTAAGTAAAATACTTTTAAGTACTACTTAAGTCTTTTTTTGTAGCTGTATTTTAATTTACTATTTATATTTTTTACAACTTTTACTTTTACTTCACTACATTCCGAATGAAAATAGTGTACTTTTTACTCAATACATTTTCCCTGACACCCAAAAGTTTTGAATGCTTACTTAGCAGGATGGGAAAATGGTTCAATTTACACACTTATCAAGAATTCATCCCTGGTCATCCCTACTGCCTTTGACCTGGCCAACTCACTAAACACAAGTAGTATTTTACTTGGTGACCACTTTTTCTTGAATCATTTTCTATTAAGGTATCTTTACTTTTACTCAAATATGACAATCAGGAACTTTTTCCACCACTGCCTATGGTGTAGAAGGGGAACAGGGGGACGTGTTTGTGTGTGTGTGTGTGTGTGTGTGTGTGACGTGTGTGTGTGTGTGTGTGTGTGTGTGTGTGTGTGTGTGTGTGTGTGTGTGTGTGTGAGACATGGTAAAAGTCCCCTCACACTGCAGGGGGCACATGTTTACTGACAGTCCCGCCAAGGCAGGAACAATCCCCCGCTGCAACAGAGACCACAGGCTCCTTCAGGGGACCCAGTACTGCTACATTAACAGGCATCTTTAGGGGCCTTCTGGGGCCATAAAAACACACATACACACATTATACACACACACACACACACACACAGACACACACACATACACACACACACACACACACCCTTAGGGGCCACAGTGCTGTTACATTAATGCATGACATATCGCACACACACGCACACACTCACTCGCACAAATACCCTTAGGGGCCACAGCGCTGCTACATTAATGCATGGGGCCCAGTCTCATTATTCATCATAGAGAGTATTACTCCAGGGGAACACCGTGAGTGAGTGTGTGTGTGTGCATGCGTGTGTGTGTGTGTGTACGTGCATGTGTATGGACGTGCATGTGTGTGTGTGAACAACACCTGGACGGGTGCCACGATATGAGGAAAATATGGCTGCTGGAGCATCTTTAGCATGCCAGTTTCGTATTCCCTCTCCAGGTGGTTGCTGGCTGCCTGGCCGGAAGGGACAAGCCCCCATTTTTTAAATCTAGGAATATCCATGTTATAAATGTGTACGGTAATCCACGTACTAAAGGCAATGTCCTCTTCTGTGAAATAAATAACACATCTTTCCTGTTTAGTTTTTGGTTATATTCAGACGAGTCTGAGGGTGTGTTGAATGTGTATGAGGGTTACGATTAGTGTTAGGGTTAATAACATTAATGTATAACTATGTTAAAGCAATACACAAATGTGTGACAGAATGAAACTGACTCTCACTACAGCAAGGCCTTAGAAAAAGCTTAATTGTTAATGAGATTTGGTTAAAAAAATCATAATTTTCAATATGTCTGATGACCTTAGAGACCAAGAGGAACAAAGGAAGTGTGAAATGAGTTTTACTACAAATCATATCAATCAAAATTGTCACACGCGCCGAATAAAACACGTGTAGACCTTACTGTGAAATGCTTACTTACAAGCCCTTAACCAACAATGAAGTTTTAGAAAAATAGAGTTAAGAAAATATATACTAAATATACTAAAGTAAAAACACAAAACATTTTAAAAATTAACACAATACAATAACAATAAGTAGTCTATAGGATGTACCGGGACTGCGGCAAAGTGCGGGGGTACAGGTTAGTAGGTAGATAGGGGTAAAGTGACTATGCATAGATGATAAACAGCGAGTAGCAGCAGTGTAAAAACAAACGGGTGTCAGTGCTAATAGTCCGGGTGGCCATTTAATTAATCGTTCAGCAGTCTCATGGCTTGGGGTTAGAAGCTGTTAAGGAGCCTTTTTGGACCTAGACTTGGCGCTCCGGTACCGCTTGCCATGCGACAGTAGAGAGAACAGTCTATGACTTGGGTGACTGGAGTCTTTTACAACGTTTTGGGCCTTCCTCTGACACCGCCTAGTATATAGGTTCAGGATGGCAGGAAGCTGGCCCCAGTGATGTACTGGGCTGTATGCAAATCCCTCTGTCGCGCCTTACGGTCGGATGCCCGAGCAGTTGCCATATCAAGCGGTGATGCAACCGGTCAGGATGCTCTCAATGGTGCAGCTGTAGAACCTTTTGAGGATTTCGGGGTCCCATGCCAAATCTTTTCACTCTCCTGAGAGGGAAAAGGCATTGTCGTGCAGTATTTCTGATTTTCTTGGTGTGTTTGGACCATGATAGTTTGTTGGTGATGTGGATACCAAGGAACTTGAAACCCGCTCCACCACAGCCCCGTCGATGTGAATGGGGGAGTGTTCGGCCCTCTTTTTACTGTAGACCACGATCATCTCCTTTGTCTGGGAGAGGTTGTTGTTTGTCCTGGCACCACACTGCCAGGTCTCTGACCTCCTCTCTATAGGCTCTCATCATTGTAGGAGATCAGGCCTACCATCGTTGTGTCGTCAGCAAACTTAATGATGATGTTGGAGTCGTGCTTGGCCACGCAGTCGTGGGTAAACAGGGTCTACAGGAGGGGACTGCAGGAGGGGACTAAGCACGCACCCCTGAGGGGCGTTATTCTGTTCTCTATCTCAGCTTGAACTTTCCTGTTATTAGGTTGTGGAGGAGACAGCGAGGGCCCTGAGGATCGGGATCTAGACCCAGCTAAGAATGTGTCAGATGTTCTCAGATAGCAGTGGCCTCTCTCTGACTGTGTTAATCTCTTTGTGCTAATCATTCTCACTCCCTCTGTCTCTCTCACTCTCTCTACCTCTCGCTATCTCGCCCTATCTCTCTCACTACCTCCATCCCTATCTCACCCTTTCTCTCTGTCTAGACCTCTCTCCCTACCACTATCCATATCTCACCCTCTCTCTCTCCCCTCACCCCCTTTCATAGATGTGTACCAGTCTCATCTCAAAGGGTGTAAAAAATGCATGCATGTGTGTGTTTGTTTTTCTACATCTACCAGTATGAAGTGATAAAACAAAATATTACCTCTACGGACCACCCATCCCGGATCCGGGATCATTGTCATCAGAAACGCTGACTAGAATAGCCTAGCCTAGCGCCACAGGGATATAATATAATTTCATGAAATCACAAGTCCAATACAGCAAATGAAAGATAAACATCTTGTGAATCCAGCCAACATGTCCGATTTTTTAAATGTTTTACAGCGAAAACACAACATATATTTATGTTAGATCACCACAATATCCAAAAACACACTGCCATTTTTTCACAACAAAGATAGCTTTCACAAAACCCACAAATAGAGATAAAATGAATCATTTACATTTTTACATTTAAGTCATTTAGCAGACGCTCTTATCCAGAGCGACTTACAAATTGGTGCATTCACCACTAACCTTTGAACAACTTCATCAGATGACAGTCATATGACATCATGTTATACAATACATTTATGGTTTGTTTGATTATGTGCATATTTATAGCCACAAATTGTGGTTTTACATTGGCGCCATGTTCAGAAATGGCTCCAAAATAGCAAAAGTAATTACAGATAGCCACGTGAAATACAGAAATACTCATCATAAACTTTGATGAAAGATACATGTTTAACATATAATTGAAGATACACTGGTTCTTAATGCAACCGCTGTGTTAGATTTAAAAAATAACTTTAGTAAAAAGCACAGCATGCAATAATCTGAGACAGRGCTCAGCCATTCTCCGCCATGTTGGAGTCAACAGAGTCAACAGAAATACGAAATAACATCAGAAATATTCCCTTACCTTTGATGAACTTTCATCAGAATGCAGTGCCAGGAATCCTAGTTCCACAATAAATAATTGTTTTGTTTTATAATGTCCATTACTTCTGTCGAATTAGCAACTTTGGCTAGCATGTGTCGTTCACGTGTCCAGAGAACTTTACGCTAATGAACGAAAACTTCAAAAAGTGATATTACAAATCGAATAAACTGGTCAAACTCAGTTGAGAATCAATCTTCAGGATGTTTTTCTCATATATATCCAATAACGTCCCAGACGGAGCATTTCTTCATGTCTATCTAACGCATTGCAGACAATGACATGACATTCCCAATGCGCATGGCCAAGAACTGGCAATATGCCTGACCTGTCACTCAAAAGGCTCTCATTCGGTCCCACATCAGGCTAGACGCTTCATTCCACGTTCTACTGCCTGTTAACATCTAGTGGAAGGCGTATGAAGTGCATACAGATCCATAAATATAAGGCAATTGAATAGGCGATGCCTTTCACAGCGACCCATTTCAGAATTTTCACTTCCTGTTTGGAAGTTTGCCTGCCATATGAGTTCTGTTTTACTCACAGATATAATTCAAACAGTTTTAGAAACTTCAGAGTGTTTTCTATCCAATCGTAATAATAATATGCATATCATATGATCTAGGACAGAGTACGATGCAGTTTAATTTGGGCATCAATTCATCCAAAAGTGAAAATGTCGCCCCCTAGTCTTAAGAAGTTTTAACACATACGTCTCAGTCAGTGTTATCCCTAACCTATCAAAGAAGCCTAACGTCTTCATGAAGAGCTTTGAAAAGATTGACAGCATTTCATTAATTTGACTGGTGGAAGCAGTTTTCCATCTCTGATTTGATGGAGTGCCAGAGAAAAACAGAATATTTAGAAAATGTAACTAGTATTTTGAGACGGATGTTTTGCGTTCTTTGAAAGTGTCACATCAGGCCAATCCATTTACACTCAAGCTACCAAAGCGAAAAATGGAAGTGGCATGTCAAATTACTTACCAGTTCTATTTTCTGGTCACACAAAGTAGTAGTGGGTTTATGGAAAATGCAACCATTTCATGATCAACAAAAAGCCTATGGCAACAAATTAAAGTGAGAGAGAGACCATGACAGGACTGTAGTATGGCACAGTGCAGTTCTTGTTTAACAAATCATTTCACCAGGGGGGAAATGTTAATACTTCCGAAGTGAACAATACAAAACCCCAAGGACACTGCTTCCATGGCTCCATGTTTAAACGGCTGTGTGTGTGTCTGTCTGTCTGTCTGTGTGTGTGTGTGTGTGTGTGTGTGTGTGTGTGTGTGTGTGTGTGTGTGTGTGTGTGTGTGTGTGTGTGTGTGTGTGTGTGTGTGTGTGTGTGTGTGTGTAAGCACTTCCATGGCCTTGTTCAAATGGCTGATGTGGGATTGTTGGGTCCATCTCTCTAAATATTGCTGTGCACTTTACTGCCAAATGCGTTAATCTCTATTACATACAAAGTGCTGATGCTAGGAAACCACCTTCTAGTGTCCTGCATAAATTCTCCTTTATTTATTAAATAAATAACAAGTATTTTTTTGTGTGAGTTTTGTGTATGCTGTTGTGTGCAGTCTCCTGTACTGAATATTTCCATTGACTTTTAGCATAACCTTATCCTATTATTGTTGTTACAATCTCATTTCTGATTCATATACTTCATACCTGAAAATAAAAATGTATTGATTTGGTCTGTAAATATATTTGGTGCTCTCCTGTAGCTTCTCTTCACCTATTGTGTGCGCTTTTGTCACTTCCTTCACTTAGTTCCTGCCTCCTTCATCCCTTATTCATTGCTTAAAAGAAACATCCACTAATATCTATATATTGGTATTGTTTTAATTAGTCCCCTGTTAATACAATCCCAAAATGTTTTCAAGATATTGGACTTTCAAGAGGCAGTGTCACTTGCCACATCATCAACAGTGGACTGTATCAAAAGTGGACTAATTTAAAAAATCCAAATATAGTTTGAGGGGATTTTTCCTCTAATATATTTTTTAAAAGATATACCATTAAGCAGGTGCTTTTATCCAAAGCGACTTAGAGTCATGTGTATACATTTTATGTACAGATGGTCCCAGGAATCGAACCCACTCTCCTGGTTTTGCACAAGCCATGCTCTACCAACTGAGCTACTACTTTTGCTATATCCACATTTACAATAACACATATACCACAATCATGTTCAAATCAAATCAAATATTATTTGTCACATGCTTTGTAAACAACAAGTGTAGTAGATTAACAGTGCAATGCTTACTTACAGGCCCTTCCCAACAGTGCAGAGAGAAAATAAAATAGAAATTATATAAAATATAAAAATAATAACACTGTCACGGCCGTCGTTGGAAGGAGACCAAAGTGCTGCGTGGTGAGTGTACATTTACTTTTATTTGAGTAAATGTCGCCAACAAAACAACAAACGAAGAAACAACCGTGAAGCTTACAGGGCTAAGTGCCACTAACAAAGATAACTACCCACAATCACAGGTGGGAAAAAGGNTGAAGCTTACAGGGCTAAGTGCCACTAACAAAGATAACTACCCACAATCACAGGTGGGAAAAAGGGCTGCCTAAGTATGATTCCCAATCAGAGACCTACGATAGACAGCTGTCCCTGATTGAGAACCATACCCGGCCAAAACATAGAAACACAAATCATAGAAATAAAGGACATAGAATGCCCACCCAAATCACACCCTGACCAAACCAAATAGAGACATAAAAAAGCTCTCTAAGGTCAGGGCGTGACAAACACAAGGAATAAATGCACAATGAGTAAATATACTGTAACTTGGCTATATACACAGGGTACCAGTACCGAGTAGATGTGCAGTGGTACGTGCAGGGTCCCATATAAAGATGAGACAATGATGAACCCAAATTCACAAAATGTCTCAGTCTCCTATTCAAAGATTTATCTTAAAATTAAACTTCATATTTTTATATTATCAGTGGGCTACAATGTTACCTTGCTCCTGATTCTATTGTACCTGCAGAATGGAGTCTTTCATCCCTTCTCCCCTAGAATCCCCCCTGTCATTCTAGAATCTCCTTATCTGAGAAAAGCATGTCTGGTGTCAACAGAACCCTATGAATCAGAAGATAGATACCCGTGATAAGGTCTTACCACCTTTGTTTTCCCTCAGCCCCTTCCACAATATGAACCTCTAGGGCTGCGTCAGAAATAGCACCTTATTCCCTACACAGTGCACTACTTTTGACCTATGGGCCCTGGTCAAAGGTAGTGCACTATATAGGGAAAAGGGTTCCAATTGGGATGCAAACTAGCTATTTTTGTGACCAGAGAGTCAGATTTCACTTCTTTGTGATGGGATTTGAAATACGCATGAGTCACAAACAAGACTATCCGGCACTGCATGGGGAGGGGGACAGAGACAGCTATGTAAATGGTATAAAAGGATTGGGAAGAATGCATTGTTAAAAACAAGCTGGAGAAGAAAGTCCTCTGACAGAAATAGCACCACTAAATCATTGGGTGGGAGAGATAAGATTGAAAGACTGGAAATGGAACTTCATGGAAAGTTAACAATCTACACAATGGAAATGACAAGGAATCTTTACAAAACAAAACACACTGTACTGTTTATTTTATTGAAAAGCCAGAGGGTGAGTGAATTCAATGTGTTCACTCACTCCGTAGGTCCACAATTGAGAACCTTCCTCCATTTGTAGGTGTGCCTGATTTTTTTCAAATTTTCTCAGATCTGCAATAGTTAAACTGACGTTGCATCAATGATGTCTCTTGTCTGTTTTTTATAGAAAGGTACAAGATGCACTTCCACCTCTGTCAAGACTACACATCTAACACAACATGATACAAGTATCCTTGAAGGCTTGTTGCCCTATTTTCAATTCCTCATAATTGTCTACATCCCACTGGGCACACACTGGTTGAATCAACGTTGTTTCCACGTCATTCAAATGAAATTTACATTTACATTTACATTTAAGTCATTTAGCAGACGCTCTTATCCAGAGCGACTTACAAATTGGTGCATTCACCTTATGATATCCAGTGGAACAACCACTTTACAATAGTGCATCTAACTCATTTAAGGGGGAGGGGGGGGTAGGAGGAATACTTTATCCTATCCTAGGTATTCCTTAAAGAGGTG
>NC_036848.1:48418283-48453283 GCF_002910315.2 Salvelinus sp. IW2-2015
ATCTTATTGACTAAAATGATATAGTACTGCTGGCGGTGAAGTAGGCTGGCTAGCAGTGGCTGCGTTGTTACTTTGTTTGAACGTGTAGCTGGCTAGGTAACCTCGACAATTACTCAAAAACTACACAATTATCTTGGATACAAAGACAGCAAAGACAACTATGTAGCTAGCTAACACTACGCTAATCAAGTCGTTCCGTTGTAATGTAAGTTGTAGTGTGAGTTTCTACAGTGCTGCTATTCGGTAGAAGTTGGCTAACTAGCAGTGTTAGCTAGCAGTGTTGACTAGGTAGGAGACGCAGCGCGGTGGACGAAAATAGCTGGCTAGTTAACCGAATAATTACTCTAACCAACTCTAAGCTACACAATTATCTTAGATACAAAGATAGCAAAGACAACTATGGAGCCAGCTAACACTACACTAATCAAGTCGTTCCGTTGTAATGTAATCGTTTCTCCAGAGCTGCTATGCTGCTATTCGGTGGCTAGCTGGCGCTAGCTAGCATGTTTGACTACGTTACGTTACGAAAATAGCTGGCTAGTTAACCGAATAATTACTCTAACCAACTCTAAGCTACACGATTATCTTAGATACAAAGATAGCAAAGAGAAACTGTGTAGCCAGCTAACACTACACTAATCAAGTCGTTCCGTTGTAATGTAATCGTTTCTCCAGTGCTGCTATGCTGCTGTGCTGCTATTCGGTGGCTAGCTGGCTAGCTAGCAGTGTTGACTACGTTGTTACGTTCGGACGAAAATAGCTGGCTAGCGAACCTCAATAACCTCAATAACTACACAATTATCTTTGATACAAAGACGGCTATGTAGCTAGCTAAGATCAAACAAATCAAACCGTTGTACTGTAATGAAAATGAATGAAAATGGTAAAACTACCTGTGGAGCGAGGCGGAATTGCGACTGCACGCTCCAAACCGGAAGTGCAGAGAAATGACGTTGAACCAATGTGGAATAGATGTTGAATTGACGTCTGTGCCCAGTGGGATTGTCTATCTACTCACAGCCATCAGCTTACTATTGTCGTAACATTGTTTGATTAATATGATGACTGCTGTTTATCGAATGATTAACTATGTTTATAATTACGTGATTACATTAATCAGGTAATCGTTAACTCAGTAACCTGGGGCACCATGGGAAAAGTTTGTTTTCATTAGTTTCCGTTTCCCAAATTTACTCAAAGACTATCAGAATATCGATTTTACAGCAGTCGCTAATTAATCAATTCCTCTTACAGTCTCATTCTGAATGTTGCATAATTCGTAGATCTTCACAAACCCGGGTCTCACTAAGTCATTCCATACCACACCAATTGAGATTATTATTTATTTACTAACAAGCTAAATGATAATATAAGATACACATACACAAACACATAGTCTAGGCTATTGATTAGAACTTAGTACAATGAAACATGTCCCTGGCGGAACAACACAATATGACACGTGTTACACAAGATGGGGATTTAGAGAGAGAGAGAGAGAGAGAGTGCACAGGAGAAAAGCCCAATTGAATACATTTGTAAACTATGCTTAGTTTAGCCCTAACACCTAGTCCCGAACTGCCGCTCTTATGGATTATAATATAATTATGTAACTACTTGTCGAAGGTCTCCATTGGGGTATCTCTTCGTGGAGCGAGTTCAGCCTTCTCCTCTAATGGCGCCACCTCTTTCGTTACCGAGTGTAAGTCTCTGATTGTCCACACAATGTCAGTGTAATTTCTCTTAATGGTCTGTTTCCTTGCCCTCGTTCTGTAAGAGGGGTCTTCTGAGGACGGCTAATCAGCCGTGTAGATTGTTCCAGAGTGGGAATGAAAGCAGTGTAGACACAAGATTCATTGGAGAGAATAACCGGGTGGTCCTGCTTGAATTCACCTTCTTAGATACAAATACAGCTACTCAATCATAGCATTGATTGTTAAGAGGTCCCTTTGTCTTCTTCAACCTCGTGTTGTGTTTTGGGGTTGCGACTAATCATAGACCTTGGCTGCAGGGTGTGGTCATTTAGGCTGAATTGTAAATTCTTAACTCACAAGTTTTATACCCTCGGGTCAGAAAGGGGCGTTTCCGACTTCATGGCAAGTTCTCTGGTGCGTACAGTGGTTCCTCCTTTAACGGGATCGATATGACAACAGCCAGTGAAAGTGCAGGGTGCCAAATTCAAACAACAGAAATCTCATAATTAAAATTCCTCAAACATACAAGTATTATACACCATTTTAAAGATACACTTGTTGTTAATCCCACCACAGTGTCCGATTTCAAAAAGGCTTTACGACGAAAGCATACCATGCGATTATGTTAGGTCAGCACCTAGTCACAGAAAAACACAGCAATATTTCCAGCCAAAGAGAGGAGTCACAAAAAGCAGAAATAAAGATAAAGGTAATTACTAACCTTTGATGATCTTCATCAGATGACACTCATAGGACTTCATGTTACACAATACATGTATGTTTTGTTCGATAAAGTTCATATTTATATCCAAAAATCTCAGTTTACATTGGCGCGTTATGTTCAGTAATGTTTTGCTTCCAAAACATCCGGTGATTTTGCAGAGAGCCACATCAATTTCCAGAAATACTTATAATAAACATTGATAAAAGATACAAGTGTTATGCATTGAATTATAGATAAACTTCTCCTTAATGCAACCGCTGTGTCAGAAAAAAAAAAAAAAAACCTTTACGGTAAAAGCACACCATGCAATAATCTGAGTACAGCGCTCAGAGCCCAATCAAGACAAAAATATATCCGCCATATTGTACAGTCAACAGAAGTCAGAAATAACATTATAAATATTCACTTACCTTTGACGATCTTCATCAGAATGCACTCCCAGGAATCCCAGTTCCACAATAAATGTTCGATTTGTTCGATAGCTAAAATAGCTATTCTTGTTAGCGCGTTTGGTAAACAAATCAAAACTCACGAAGCACGTTCACTAATTGCAGACGAAATGTCAAAAAGTTCCGTTACCGTCCGTAGAAACATGTCAAATGATGTATAGAATCAATCTTTAGGATGTTTTTAACATAAATCTTCAATAATGTTCCAACCGGAGAATTCCTTTGACTTCAGAAAAAGCCGATGGAACGGGAGCTACCTCTCATGTGAAAGCGCGTGACCTGCTCCTGGCACTCTGCCAGACCTCTGACTCAATCCCCTCTCATTCAGCCCGCCTTTACAGTAGAAGCCTCAAACAAGTTTCTAAAGATGGTTGACATCTAGTGCAAGCCTTAGGAGGTGCAACATGACCAATATCCCACTGTACCTTCAAAAAGGGCTGAGTTGAAGGTACAGTTGAAGGTTTTTGCCTGCCATATGAGTTCTGTTATACTCACAGACATCATTCAAACAGTTTTAGAAACTTCAGAGTGTTTTCTATCCAAATGTACTACTAATATGCATATATTAGCAACTGGGACTGAGGAGCAGGCAGTTTACTCTGGGCACCTCTGGGCACCTTATTCATCCAAGCTACTCAATACTGCCCCCAGCCATAAGAAGCTAACGGGATTTCAGCCGTAAGAAGTTAAAAGTTGCGTCATACTGCGGCACACCTTGCGGGCACGTTATCTGTTTGTCAGCCATTTTTTCTGTTAATGCAAGATATTGCTAGTTTGACCACCAGAGGGCATCTTTGAGAAGCATTTCATAGTCTTCCGTATTGGCATTAACAGAGAATTTAAAACCTTTTTTGTAATAACATAGTATATGGGATTGATTTGAAAAGATATGGCCTAATTAATTTGATTAATATTATGGTGTTTCTATTCAGAGAAAAACTAAAATCGAAACCCTCAGGATTTCCGTTAGGATGGAATGGAAAATATGGCGCTGTACAACGGGAGGAAGGAGTAGGCTGTCCTTAACTGACTTGCCAAGTTAAATAAAGGTTACACTAAGAGCATAAGATTTTTGGCACCCTCATTTTCTAATTCTTGTCTAACCAATACCCAAATGGAGATTTTTTTTTTTTTTTTTCAATGATGTGACTCTCAGCCAATAATTACATTTAGCGGACTCTAAATGAATATCTAAGGGGCATTTTCCATTAGGATCTGTGAGAATATCGGAGAATATCTAAGGGGCTTTTACATAATTCTAAATTAATTAACAATAATAATAATAATCGCTTTGTTTAAAAAGTAACAACATTTTGGAGATTTCGTTTTCATTTAACATAGAGTGAGCGAGAAAAAGGCAATTATTGAACATGGGGTGAGACATTTGCACTAAATTGTAAATAAAGCCAGTTTGTTATTTAGAATTATTAATTTCTGGAGAAACATAACGTGATTGTTTAGCAGACATCACTTGCTTATATTCATGAAGATGATGAGCGATCGGCAAAGCAATCTGTAATCTGCTGGCATCACGGCACAACATCAACATCGCTCTAATTACAGTCAGAAGACAGTTGAAAAAACTTGCGTGGACTTATGGAATTGCTCGGTAAGAAATGTTTTATATACAGTTGAAGTCGGAAGTTTACATACACCTTAGCCAAATACATTTAAACTCAGTTTTTCACAATTCCTGACATTTAATCCAAGTAAAATGTCCCTGTCTTAGGTCAGTTAGGATCACCACTTTATTTTAAGAATGTGAAATGTCAGAATAATAGTAGAGAGATTTATTTATTTCAGCTTTAATTTCTTTCATCACATTCCCTGTCACGACTTCCGCCGAAGTCGGTTCCTCTCCTTGTTCGGGCGGCGTTCGGCAATCGACGTCACCGGCTTTCTAGCCATCGCCGCTCCATTTTTCAAATATCCATTTGTCTTGTCTTGTTTCCATACACACCTGGTTTTCATTTCCCCAATTAAGTTACTTGTATTTAACCTTCTGTTTCCCATCGTGTTTTGTGTGTTATTGTTTCATGTTGCTATTCCATAGAAAAAAACGGAGTTTCTGTTGAGATGGAACGAAAAATATGGCACTGTACAACGTGACTGTTGGCAGTACAGTACTGGGCTATTTAGCTAAATAATCCCTGTGTCGTGCGGACGGGAGACCGGTTGCAATTGTAAGTAGGTCTAATAAAAAAAACGACTTATATTAGGCTGTTAAGCCTCATAGCCTACCTCAGCTAGTTAAGTTATTTTATATAGGTCTAGGCACCGAAGAAATAGACTCTAATTAAGCCCTCTTGGTGTTTGTAAGGTCAAATTAAAATGAAGATTGTTGTTGAAATGAATTGCTTGACTGGTGTAGGTTTTCTCCATCTGTTGGTGTGCAACACTTGCATAACAAGTTAGCTATATTTTCAGCACCAGCCAGGTTCACCTCCTATTGATTGCGCTGCGGTTGCCGCCAGTTGTCTTTTAAATGTAACCTTTATTTAACTAGGCAAGTCAAGTCAGGTAATAAAAAATTCTTATTTACAATGAAGGCCTACCCCGACCAAACCCGGATGACGCTGCGCTGCCCTATGGCACTCCCAATCACGGTCGGATGTGATACAGCCTGAATTCGAACCAGGGACTGTAGTAAAGCCTCTTGTACTTAGATGCAGTGCCTTAGACTGCTGCGACACTCGGGAGCCATGACCAATATATATGTATGTATGTACAACAGTTCCATTCCAACCTCCTTGCCCCCCTCCTGATCGTTTCACATTGAGATAAGGACCAGCTTGTATGTATAGGTAGCCTGAGAGTGACTAGCTTCATTGGTTAGTAAAGAATGATGGCCTTCATAATGTATATGTATATATATATGTATATTAGTTTTCTTATACCTTATTTGTGGAACAATCTTCAAAATGTTCTTTAATTTGATGTTTTGGGGCCTCTAGGGCAATTCAGAAGGCTGATTGAGGACCTTATTAATGATGAATGTGTTTGTTTTTATGTATGTAATTCAGAGCTCATCTGTAGAATAGACCTTCGTCTCAGTATGACTCCCTGATAAAATAAAGGTTAAATAAATAAATAAAATAAATAAATTAGCAAATGCATTTTTCTAAGAAGCTTATCACCTTAGAAAATCAAAAGAGAAAATCCCCGCAAAGTTTCTGACAGGTTTTACTAGTGGACTTGGATGATGGCCCAGGGGTACTGTGGAACTGTTTGATCCTACATTATTAGAGGACTCAAATGAACTCTCAGCTAAGACACGAGCCAAGTGGAGCCAAGCCCTCCGAGAGAGGACCTGAGCCGCCCTGCTATCCGCCATATCAGTGAATAATTTAACACATCATATCAAGATAATTTGTTTTAGATGTCTTTTGTCTTTTAGCTACCGCAAACAGAATTTAGAAGAGGAAAGCGGTGTTTCTCTCAAAGTCCTTCTGATGGCATCAAAGCCGAGGCCTTGCCCTTATGGTTATTATCCTAATCAAGAGTATGTCTTTCAGCTGTAGTGTTCTCTAGCTGTCACCAGTAATCTGTGCGGCCAACATTGCTTTGATGGGGTAAGTACTCATTCGATCTTCCATCTTTTGACCTCTGGACTGTCCATGGAGTCTATTTAAAAGCCTTTAAATATATAGATAAATGACTAAGCAAACATAACATAGGCTACATGTTGGTTATGAAAATATACATTTACTTTAATACTAGAGTAGTGTAATAGTGCTGTAATTGGCTTGTTCCCAGGCTGGCTCTTTCACTTTAGCGTGTAATTATTCGAATGACTATATTGCAAAACCGCAGTAGAATCTCATGGTTAGCAGTTTTACAAAGAGCCTATAGCAACCCCCTGATTCTACACTTTTGTCTCACTTATACATCTGTTTGAGGACTTTTCAAAAGTCACCACTATGATGAAGAAACTAAAATTAACTTCATCATGCAAGTGAAAAGTCATACAAATTTGAATTGCAATTTGAATATGAACCCTGACAAATTCTCAGCTTCATTGGCACTGAAAATGTAGGTATGCTAACTGAGACAATCTTGCCCTGAAACGTGTATTCTCAATCTCCAATGATTTACAAAGGATGGGGGGTTTCAATCAGGCTTTTCCATGTTTGGTCCAAGGGCACAAGCTGCTGTGGTGGAGCTAGGGTTGCATTTTTATACTTTTTTAAAAACATTTATTTAACCTTTATTTAACCAGGCGAGTCAATTAAGAACAAATTCTTATTTACAATGACGGCCTACCCAGGCCAAACCTGGAAACGACGCTGGGCCAATTGTGCACGCACTATGGGGCTCTCAATCACGGCCGGATGTGATACAGCCTGGATACAAACCAGAGACTGTAGTGATGCCTCTTGCACCGAGATGCAGTGCCTTAGACAGCTGTGCAACTCGGTAGAAAAAATTATAGAAACTTTCAATAAATTCACTGGTTTTCCCAAAATCCCGGTTGGAGGTTGCCCGGAATCAGGAGGGGATGAGCAGGAAATCTGGAATCCTTCAACCAGGATTTCTGGAAAACCACGAAATGTATTAAAAGTTCCTGGAATTTTTCAACCCTAGGTGGAGCTGTTGGAGGTTACTAGTTTTCATTTGATTATTTGTCACTGTGTTTACCTGTGAGACCTGAAGACCAAAACTTTGGACAGTTCTTCCCCAAATAAATCTATGTTTATAGTCAGTGCACATGTAGGCTGTCTCTTATACACATCTAGATGTGTATAAGAGACAGGTGTGTGTGTGTGTGTGTGTGTGTGTGTGTGTGTGTGTGTGTAAGTGTAAGTGTTGGACCCCAGGAAAACTAGCTGTCACCATTGGCATCGGCTATTGGTGATCGTAATAAAAATGAAAAATGTATAAAAGTGTGTGTCCAACAGGAAAATAATTTATAGAGGGACTCATACATGTTGTTCTATATCATTACAAATCATCATACTCGATTCCAGCTTAATGCATAGTCATAGACTCAAGAAGATGACAAAGCAAGACATGATGTGCATGTACAATACCATTCAAAAGTTTGGGGTCACTTAGAAATGTCCTTGTTTTCAAAAGAAAAGCAAATTTTTTGTCCATTAAAATAAAATAAAATTGCACAGAAATACAGTGTAGACATTGTTAATGTTGTAAATTACTATTGTAGCTGGAAACGGCAGATTTTTTAAAGGAATATCTACACAGGCGTACAGAGGCCCATTATCAGCAACCATCACTCCTGTGTTCAAATAGCACGTTGTGTTAGCTAATCCAAGTTTATAATTTTAAAAGGCTAATTGATCATGAAAAACCAGTTTTCAATTATGTTAGCACAGCTGAAAACTGTTGTCCTGATTAAAGAAGCAATAAAACTGTCCTTCTTTAGACTAGTTGAGTATCTGGAGCTTTAATGGACTGCATCCTGCCACATGCATTTGGGCATCAGAGCCTGTATAATAGAATTCCACTTTGTTCCTATATTGTCCTTTTGCTTGTTTGATGGCTCTGCGGCAATTGTAGTGGGACTTCTTGTACTTGTTTGTGTCCTCAGCCATAGCCTCAGGGTTGTCTGCGATAGCCCTGTGTGTGGCAGCCCTGTCCTTTAGTTTAACGCCAACCTCAGTTTTAATCCAAGGCTTTTGATTGGGGAAGCAGCGAACCTTCACTGTTGGGACAACGTTGGCGATGCATTTCCTAATGAAGCCCCTGATGGAAGTGGTTAGGTTGTCAATGCTATTTTACTGCTATGATGCTATGTGTGTGTGTGATTGTGTGTGTGCGCGTGTACGCCAACACCTGTGTGTGGATTAAGTTATAGGCTGGGGTATATGAGGCCATCAGTCAAAAAGCCATCATCCCCTGACTAAACAAGAGAGATTGAGACAGCCGGCTCGATCAATACAGCATTCCCCCTGTGCAGTGAACCTGTAAACTGTCCATGGGTTTATGGAGAAGGAATTAGAAAAGGACTTGATACAGTACAGGTACACTGGCTGTCACAGAGGTGTCTGGTTTGTCTGTGAGGATGAACCAATCTGTGCTAAAAAAAGTACCCATTGTGTGAAGCTATAAGTGTGTGGATTAGAAAGACATGAGTGGAAACAGGTCATCCTTGTCGAGTTCATCCATTAAGAATTTTAATGATATATCTATCTAAGAGTGGATGCCATTGTATCAACTGATTATTTTTTAATACCCTGTGAATTCCTCTGAACAGAAGGTAGGTTTCAACCTTCAGTTGTTTCTATAGCCTATGGCCCCGATGCCGACATAGGAATGTATGCCTTTCCAACGCACATTTCAGCATTCAGACTTATCTTATTAAGTCACGTAATGCGCTCTGCAGGTGTGGCTACCTTGCGTGCTCTGTATAAATTTCATTCAACTGCTGAAAACCCTCCCACTTCCTGGCCAACAGATTTCCTCTTGGAGTTTTCATTCAATGGGGTTTTCAGTACATTTACAGTATCTTAAGCCATCCCTTTAAATATGGTGTACTTTTAATTAGAATTTTGTTGACAGACTCAATAGAATACATCAAGAAAACGGGGTCAGAATATAGGGAACAATGAAAGAAAGACCTATTTGCATATTAGTTTGATTTGAACACCAACTGGTAGATTTTAAAATACTGTCCTCTGGTTAGGAAAGTATGTATGAATAAAAAATACAGTGGTTTGATTCATCCTGAAACTTCAAGCCATAAAAAATGTGAAGGTGGAAAAACATATACGATAGGGGTTTAACAGTAATCATATAAATCCACCCTAATTCTCACTAATCATGGAACTGTATGACAACGGTCCAGACGTCGTGAGCGCGAGGCTCCAGGTTTAACCTACTATATTTGGTCTGAGTTTCAAAATGATTCAAATAGGCTACATGTCCAAATTATTGCACAACGTTAGCCTAATATGATCCACCAATGCTAGCGAAACTCATGAACAATTTACAAGGACGTGACAGAGGAAAGGTAATCACAATGGAATAGAATGATGCAAAACAAACATGAATGGGGGTATTACTGACGGTGGCTCCAAATAGTCGCTAATATTTAACATGCCACAAATTGTCAAATAAAATGGAGAAAATCCTGGGCATATAATCACAACATTCTAAAGCGCATACATCAACTCGACAGGTTCAGCCCTACAGAAGCCTATAGCTTGGGTCTACATATTTCATCCACGCAAATTATGAAGGCAAAAAACTAACATTCTGAACAAAGTCACAGCTATTTATATCCTATTTCACCATGTCATGTTGATATGATTTTCAGTTTGCTTCCATATGGCTTGTTTCACATTCTTCTCATAAGGAAACATAATCTAAAACAATTATTATCGGTATTAACAATCCCCTTCTGTCACGTTCGTCATATGAATCGGACCAAGGTGCAGCGTGGTATGCGTACATTCTTCTTCAATAAAGAAAGAACACTGAACAAACTAACAAAACAACAAATGAACGAAACGTGAAGCTATATGAAATAGTGCAGACAGGCAACTAAACATAGAATAAGAACCCACAAACACCAAAGGGGAAATGGCTACCTAAATATGATCCCCAATCAGAGACAACGATAAACAGCTGCCACTGATTGGGAACCATATCAGGTCACCATAAACATACAAGTACCTAGACCTACAAAACCCTAGACATACAAAAACCCTAGACAATACAAAACCCCCTAGACAATACAAAAACTAGCATAATCCACCCTAGTCACACCCTGACCTAACCAAAATATTTAAAAAACAGAGATATCTTCTCCAAATGGAATATTTATTGACATAGCTCTTATCAATAGCGATTATCAATTTATAAATTGCAGTGCATGGAGAATGCTGTTATTTCTATCGGGAAAAAGTAAGTAGATACTTTTTCCTCTTGGAACCGTCAGTTTCACTCAACCTTATTCATAGTTTCCTTGCGCGTTAAGGTGCTGGAATTCTGAGGGAATTAAGTCAAGTTCAGAATATGGTGTATCTGTAGACACACCTCCGCCACACCTACATTTATTCAAGCTCCACCTCAAATGAATAGTGGGTGAGTAGCATGCTATTCTCATGCTTAAATTCAAGGTCAGAATACACAAGAGAAAAGCGCATAAAAAGGGAATTACGTTCCGTTTACATGTGCTTAACTCGGGTCATCAGGTTTTGTGAGAACATCATTCCATGTCTAATCCTATACATTTTTTATAGCTTTTATTACATGCATTTTCACTTCCATTTTAAATGTCTGCATTTCAATCACATACAAATGAGCATTAAGGTAAAGACAACAGGTTCTCCATATTACTGTATATAGCCTACATGTGTGATATTTAATAGACATATTTTATATTTCAATGAAGTAAAAAATATCAAGATGTATTTCCAGAGTGAGGATCACACATCTCAGCAAAGAAACCATCAAGCTCAGCCGACTTCCAGTCTCTCCTCCTGCCCTATTTTTACACTTTAAAAGCAGGAGGGTAAAGATGAATGCCTATTGAAAAGGCTGGAACATGTGCATTAAAAAAATGATACATTGGATCCAGTGGAATATGGAAGCGACAGCTGCTTCCCTAATGATAGGGCTCTGGTCAAAAGTAGTGCACTATATAGGGACTAGGGTGACATTTGGGATGCATTGCTATCTCATATTCAGGTGTAATAATGTTACCAGAAAGCAGTTGTTGAAAGTACAATCTTTCCTTTTTATCTGTCATTTTTTCCACCACATTCGTTTTTTTCGGTGTTCTAAAAAAACGTGTTCATCAGATCACGTTTTTCCACTTCCCTGCTCAGAAACTTATAAAGGGAATGTGATCTAATATCTGAAAATGTAGTTTAATGAACCTTCTCTTTATGTCTCAGAACCAATAGTGAAGACTTATGTCCCAGATCCGTACATCCCAAATGGCAACCTATTCATTCTGTATATAGTGCACTACAGTTGACCAGGGCTCTGGTCTAAAGTAGTGCACTATATAAGGAACAGAATGCCACAGTCCAGGATGTAGGTTATTTTTATGAAAGAGGAGAGGATATAACTACAGCTTGGTCTATAATTATGCATAGAGGAAAAAAGTCTGTCAAAATGTAAAGAATGTGAGGCTTAAAAGCTGTTTAAAGTCAGCTTAATTTGTCTCGGTCTTTAACAGAACACACACGGTACAGGTTATTAAGGCACTGACCCGTTCAGCTATACGACGTTCTGAGCAGCTTGTGGCTGGAGCATGGAGTGTGAGGAGAGATACATCCTATTAAGACAAGAGGGCTCCTGAGATGCACCCTGGGGGATCTCTCAATTCCTTTTGATTGCCTTTGTCCAGTCTGTGTATTGATCCATGTTTGATGTGATACTCGCTGTGGTGAATATAAAATTCATCCTGTATAGCCTCTGGCCCTCACCTCTCAAACTGATCTACCCAGGTTTACCTTTTTGTCCATGGTGTTTTATGGACACCAGTGTTGGTTGTAACGCATTACAAAAGTAAGTGTTAGGGATAATGCATTACTTTTTTTACAGTAATACCATTACTTTTATGTGTAACAGAGTAATATAACGTGTCTGTTTCCATGCAAAGTAATTATTTTAAAGCAATGCATTTATTTTGTTGCAACAAGTAATATGTAATTCATTTATTGTCCAAGTAATGAAAACCTAACACTAATGGATGGACACCCTTGCTTCTCAAAGGTATTGGTGCACAACGTCCTTGGAAACAGACATTTCCTTCGGTAAATAAACCGATAGCAGAATTCAATCAATGCAATCAAAACGGAACATATTACAATTGTCACGCCCTGATCTGTTTCACCTGTCTTTGTGTTTGTCTCCACCCTCCTCCAGGTGTGGCCCATCTTCCCCATTATCCCCTGTGTATTTATACCTGTGTTCTCTGTTTGTCTGTTGCCAGTTTGTTTTGTTTATAGAACCTACCAGCGTTTGCTTCCCTGCTCCTGCCTGTTTCTTGCTCCTGTTTTCTGGTCTTTCACGGTTTGACCCCTGCCTGCCCTGACCCTGAGACTGCCTGCCGTTCTGGACCCTTACACCCTCTCTGGGTTATTAACCCCTGCCCTGCCTTGACCTGTCGTTTGCCTGCCACTGTTTAAGGAATAAACTTTTGTTTCTTCAACACTGTCTGCATATGGGTCATACCTTAAACGTGATAACAATATCATGTTGCAATCTTTAAAAAATATGTTGCTTATGATAATATCATGGTCCAGTGACCTTGTGAACGCTGGATTGAAATGCTTAGCCCTCAGAATGGAGGGCAAAGCAGAATGGAGCGCAAAGCAAGCACGCATGCACTCTCACACACACGAACAAGCACAAACAGTTACTATCAATGGTCTCAGTTCACTACCCTGGATATCTCAAATTACTATACTTCTCATAAGCCATAGCGGCATCCTGGAAAACTACCAGTTAACCCATGCGTTATGCCAACCTGGTCCTGCCTCTACTGAACCAGTCAGAAGGTTTATTCTCTCCAGTTAATCTTTGGCATGGGGAGAAGCTACATCAGCACCTCCCTCCATCCCTGTACCTCCTCACTTTGTGCTTCCACCAGGGTCAGTGTTTTAATTGTTTTACCCCAACTGACTACCCTGCAGATCAGTAGCAAGGACCAATAAAACGCAGAGCCAAGAACTACTAGATCCAAGCTGATTGGGGGGAGAGAGATGGAGAGGGTAAGCATTTAATTTCCTTTGTCAATGTGTCCAGAACTTTATGGTTTGGAACTAATTCAGTTCTGGCTCCGGAACCAATGCTGATGCCATAAAACAAAGTGGATCATAGACTCAGACATACAGTCACAACACTGTATTCCGCCTCAAGATGTTTGAGCCAGCATGAGCATAGCAGTCCTTGAAACATTTCTGAAGGATTATTAGATTCATATTTTTAGTATATTGTTGAAGTTATTGCAGTGTGCAATTGTCTATAAGGTATTGCAGTGGACAATAAACAGTATGAAATTAACCTGTTGGAAACCTTAACCCAAACAGCAAGGGAGGTAAGAAAACAACAAGAGGCCTACTGTACTGTAATATTATTTCTGTGGAATAACCCAGTGC
Source organism: Salvelinus sp. IW2-2015 (assembly GCF_002910315.2). Classification (NCBI taxonomy): domain Eukaryota; kingdom Metazoa; phylum Chordata; class Actinopteri; order Salmoniformes; family Salmonidae; genus Salvelinus; species Salvelinus sp. IW2-2015. The sequence goes on from NC_036848.1 coordinate 48,432,226, forward strand.
ACAGAAGCTTCTGCCAGGAGCATATGGGCATTTGTGAAAGAGTCTGAAGATGAACAAAAATTAACTCCACTGCACAGCTAAAAGCAAAACATATTTAATTAGTATGAATAAAAATCTATTAGCTAGGGAGAGGAGAAAAAAGAGAGAGACAGAGTAAAGTAGGTTTTAGAAAGAGGGATGGAGAGGGGGAGGAAGGGAGGGTATTACTGATAACAAAAGTTAGACTGAAGTTGTGAAGTTGCCATTGTGAGCTCTCAGAACTGGTTCCCCAGCCAACTAAGGCTTTGCGTTGCCTGGTTACCAGTCGGGACATAGAAGTGGGAGAAAGGAGAGAGGAATAGCTGGGTCCGGAAATAAAGCCCCATGTTCCCTCAGTAACTACCTGTAGGTCCCTCCTGGCACCCTATTCCATATGTAATGCACTACTTTTGACCAGGGTCCACAGGGTTCCAGGGGCTTCCCAGAAGTAATATATAGTTTATGCAGCCAGATTGTCGAGTAATTTCAGTCACTTGCTTGGTTACAAAATGTGTTCTACCGAAATGATTGGGATAACTAGTTGCATTGTGAGTTTCAGCTTATTTTTAAATCACTTTGGCACATTTTCAAAACTGTCAACTGATAACACTTGTAATGCCCGCTATCTTATGTTCAGAACCTTTGATTGTGCATTCATTGGGATTTCTTTCACCCCTGAGTCCATCATGTAAAATCAAAGTTGTCTGTGAAATATCATGAGAATATTTTGTTTAGTGACCAATATAATGATAGGCTCTCCGTTTAGTAATTTTAACTACCATTGAATCCAATAGCAAAAAAATGCAAGATACACATTTCGGTAACACTTTATTTGACACCCAGAATCATAACACGTTATGACATGGTCATAATATGTCATAACAGCTGACATAACTTGTCATATCCCATTATAATATGGTCATAACACTGTCATGACACATATATTTAGACCTGTTGTGACATATGTTGCATTATTTTATGGCTGGTTATGATACCTACATAATAGTGTCAAAACCCACAACACAAGGAAAAACATTCCATAACACCATGTTTATGTTTATATATAATTTTTTTAAGTTGACCCTAATAAATAAGCATAGTAATTGCACACATATTGACGTCCGACATGCACCTACCCAATGCTCTGTTGCTGATGACTGGGATGAATGCAGGAGCAGATTTCAGGAGCAGGACAAAAGGGCATGTTTGTGATAGGCCTATCTGGCTTATATGATAATGATGGTCATAATGCTTCTTTATATAGTGTCATAAAGTGTATTTTCTACAAGTTATTTAAAATATGATGAAAAAAACATGAGTGTAAAGAAATCATTACAACAACACAAAGGATTTAAGAAACAAACTTTCAAACGAAAGGAAACTTCTTGGCAGGGAAAAAGTTTATTTGAATAAATGTGGGTTTTGACACTTTTATTTAGGTGTCGTAACCAGCCATAAAATAACGTAATATGTGTCACAACTGGTCTAAATATATGAGTCATGACAGTGTTATGACCATATAATGACAAGTTATGTTAGCTGTTATGACATATTATGACATGGTTATGATTGTGTTATAACGTTTTATGACACTGGGTGTCAAATAAAGTGTTACCCAAATTTCAAAACTGTGTTATTTTTTAAGTGCTGGTTAGAAAGAATAGCAGATGGTAAATATCATTTCCCACAGAGTATTTGACTACAACTTGAAATGCACAATAAAAATATATTTTTAATGTATTCAAAAGCAGGTTTTGAGCATTTTGAGGAATATGTCAGTCCTATAGTTTCATCATCCTTATAAAAAAAAAATGAAATAAGGTTTCATCGTCACAGTACATACAGTATGTAGGACAAATCATCAGAAATAGGTTATTGTAAAGCAGTTGGCTATTTAAAAAATGTAGCACGGTGTTGTATGCCATGTAACATTGTACAAGAACACCTTTTCTACATGACTTGTCAACTGATACAGTAGCGCCTTTCTTTCTGTTTGATATTCATCAGCTTACAGTGTATCAATGAAATTCAGATAATAAGTGGACTATTGTTATATACACTGAACAAAAATATAAATGCAACATGTAAGTGTTGGTCCCACTTTACATAAAAGATCCCAGAAATGTTCCATACACACAAAAAGCTTATTTCTTTCACATTTTGTGCACACATTTGTTTACATCCCTGTTTGTGAAATTTTTTCCTTTGCCAATATAATCCATTCACCTTACAGATGTGGCATATCAATAAGCTGATTAAACAGCATGATCATTGCACAGGTGCACATTTTGCTACGGACAATAAAATTCCACTCTAAAATGTGCAGTTTTGTCACATAACACAGATGTCTCAAGTTTTAAGGGAGTGTTCAATTGGCATGCTGACTGCAGGAATGTCCACCAGAGCTGTTGCCAGATAATTGAATGTCCATTTCTCTGCCATAAGTTGCCTCCAACGTCGTACCGGCCTCAGAACTGCAGACCACATGGAACCACGCCAGCCCAGGACCTCCACATCCGGCTTCTTCACCTGTGAGATCGTCTGAGACCAGCCACCCGGACAGCTGATGAAACTGTGGGTTTACACGACCGAAGAATTTCTGCACAAACTGTCAGAAACCGTCTCATGGAAGCTCATCTGCATGCTTGTTGTTCTCACCATGGCCTTGACCTGATTGCAGTTTGGCGTCGTAACCAAGTTCAGTGGTTACACCTTCGATGACCACTGGCACGCTGGAGAAGTGTGCTCTTCATGGATGAATCCCGGTTTCAACTGTACCGGGCAGATGGCGTCGTGTGGGCGAGCGGCTTGCTGATGTCAACGTTGTGAACAGAGTGCCCCATGGTGGTGGTGGGGTTATGGTATGGGCAGGCATAAGCTACAGACAACGAACACAAATCTATTTTATCGATGATAATCTGAATGCACAGAGATACCGTGACAAGATCCTGAGGCCCATTGTCGTGCCATCACCTCATGTTTCAGCATGATAATACTTGGTCGCATGTCGCAAGGATCTGTACACTATTCCTGGAAGTTTAAAATGTCCCAGTTTTTCCAACGCCTGTATACTCACCAGACATTTCACACATTGAGCTGCTCGGGCTGCTCTGGATCGACGTGTACGACAGTGTGTTCCAGTTCCCACCAATATCAACCAACTTCACATGGCCATTGAAGAAGAGTGGGACAACATTCCACAGGCCACAATCAACAGCCTCATCAACTCTATGCGAAGGAGATGTGTCGCGCTGCATGAGACAAATGGTGGTTACACCAGCTACTGACTGGTTTACTGATCCATGCCCCTACCATTTTTTTAAGGTATCTTTACCCAACAGATGCATATCTGTATTCCCATGTGAAATCCATAGATTAGGGTCTAATGAATTTATTTAAATTGACTGATTTCCTTATATGAACTGTAACTTAGTAACATCTTTGAAATAGTAGCATGTTGCGTTAATATTTGTATTCATTGTTCAAACCAGGTATTTCAGCAGTGTATTGTTTACTACACTATAATTCCAAATGGTAGCCAATAGTGTGACTCTTTCCACTTTGTCCTATTGAAGCACACTGGATGATGGAGAATGATGGTTTAGTATTTACAGCCACATGCATATAGGATTTGGTTTTACATTCATACATAAATTGATATTACATTGATACATTTATGAGCTAAAAATATAGAAATGTCCAGTGTTCAGCCATTATCAAACTATATACTTTAACTAGGCGCTACATCATTTTGGTTCAGTAGTTTGATTAAGTGATAGTTAATTGTAAAAGTGAATTTTGCATTTTGAAAAGCAGATACTTAGATTGAATATGCATCCAAATTGAACGAGTGTGTAATGATTGTCGTCGGGAGAAAGAGAAGAGGACCAAGGTGCAGCGTGGTAAGTGTCCATATTAAATAATTTAATCAAAACTGAACACTAAACAAAATAACAACGAGGGAGAAAACGAAACGTTCTGCAAGGTGAACATACACTACACAGAAAACATCCACCCACAAACAAAAGTGGGAAAACAGGCTACCTAAACGTGGCTCCCAATCAGAGACAACGATAGACAGCTGCCTCTGATTGGGAACCACACCAGGCCAAACACACAGAAACAGAAAACCTAGACCTACAACATAGAATACCCAGACATAGAATACCCACCCACATCACACCCTGACCAAACTAAAAATAGAAACATACAAAGCAACCTACGGTCAGGGCGTGACAGAGTGATTTGGTGCAGTCAACAAGTGACTTTATGAATTTATTTGTCAATTGGGTGGATCAATTGAAAATATGTTTAGTTTTGAAACATGAGCCATTTTGATGATCTGTTTAGATTTTTGTGCTTAGAGTTGTGAAAATGTACCACATACATGTGAACATTGCTCCAAAGTTATTGAAATTCCTGGAATCTATTGTGTTTGCTTTGCCCTTCATCAAAGTTTTGAGTAAAAATGATTCTGTTTTGTTTGTGCAGATGTCAAAACGGTAATGCTGAGCTTTGTAAAATCGGTTCCACAGTTCGAAGTCTCCTCCCACAACACATTTTATACCGAATTGTCGGTTGAAACTCAATCACGGACTACAAAAGGAGAACAGAAAACAAAGGGTTTATTACTGTAGACATCTGAAGGTTGAACATTTTGCAGATGTGATCCTAATTAGACTGTTTGAAAGACGCTGAGATGCAGGAGCAACATGTCAAACTCCAGAATGTTGTTGTTATTATTATTATCCCAGACACGCCACCAAGTCAGAACTGAAACGTCTCTACACCCGCTGGCTGATTCGTTAATAAAAGAGGAAAAAATACTATTAAAAAATGTGAAATGCTCTAATTGGGATTAAATTAGGCCGTGTTGTGATCTCAATTAATAACTCTTTTGTTTGAAAGGTCTCTGTGATCATAGGGGAGGGAAAGGAGCTAGGAAACGTTATGGTTCTTACAGTATTAGTGGAATTTAGTTGTGGTTGTTGTTATTCTTTTTCAAGGCCGGCATCACTATTTGACATTGATTCCTGATTTGCACATTCTAAGTTGGAAGTTACTCGCTAATGCGCAAGGAAGATGGCACATTCACCCAGACTTACTCATCAAAGTGACATTGTGTCATTTAGCGCTCATCCTTTCTAATGGAAGATATAATTATGCAATTAGACTACCTCTTAATGGGCAGGATGATTCTCTAATACATTCACTTCTCTGTTCATCTTCTATGTATTTTAATATTAAGCCTTCTGACATGGGGGTTGAGGTACTCATTGAAGGGTTGAGGTATCCATCACTAACACGACTTGAAATAATTCCTTGATCACCCTTTAATAGAGTTATAAGAAATTCAATATTCATTACATTTTAAAATACTTGAATAATAATTTCTATTGAGTTTTTGTATTTGGTTTTATCGCAACGAGTGTTCTTCATGTTACATTGATTTTACTCATAGGCAAGTGTCCACAATATTATAACATTTTATTTCCATTTTGTCAATACATTTTATTTCCAATTGTATTCAGCTTGCTGAGAGTACAAATGAATTCCTCTTAACACTCTACAGTCTGGTGCAGCGTGTCCAGACACAGGGTCACAGATGTTAGCTTCAGCTCACAGACTTTGACAACAGTTACTGTGGAGATTATCCTTTTCCATTTCCTCTTATCTAGGTATCATCACAAATGTGAAATGCCACAGTGAAAGCAGGTGTATCTGGGGAAAAAACGTACAGCTTCAGTTTATATTATAGCTTCTCTGTAAGCCTTATCAGATCAGAAGACCCCAACATTGCATCCACTCGCCTACAAGAACAGGTTTAAAATTGATGTTCATCACTAAGAAACTTCAATGGTTTCCAAAGGCGTTAGTACAGTCATAGATAGCATTAGTACATATTATTTTGTGAGTAATTCTTCTGTTTCCTTTTTGAAATAGGTATCCTACAGTTGTACTGTAATCGTTACATACATTATGGTTGGAGTTAAGATTTGCATTGATATTGACCTCCAAGGTGTAATCAATTGCTGAGGCCTATGTGAAATGTGAGTGATATTATTCCCTGCCTTTTCCATGAAATCATAATGTGAATTTCACAAGTATGACTGAGAATCGGAAATGTCTTTGGGAAAAAGTTCATATAGGCATTCATAAGTAATAAATATTATATCAGGCGTATAACATTTTAAGATGAGATGCCTCTCTTTAGTAGGTAACATACATAATTTGTTCAACATGTTATATTTATGTCCACACTTTACTAATTTTTTTAAATATTGAAGTTAAATCATAACATACAATATAAACTAAATAAAAATATAGACGCAACATGCAACAATTTCAAAGATTTTTCTGAGTTACAGTTCACTTAAAGGAAATCAGTCAATTGAAATAAATTCATTAGGCCCTAATCTATGTATTTCACATGACTGGGAATACAGATATGCATCTGTTGGGCACAGATACCTTAAAAAACAGGTAGGGGCGTGAATCAGAAAACCAGTCCGTATCTGGTGTGACCACCATTTGCCTCAAGCAGCGCGACACATCTCCTTCGCATATAGTTGATGAGGCTGTTGATTGTGGCCTGTGGAATGTTGTCCCACTCTTCTTCAACGGCCATGTGAAGTTGGCTGATATTGGTGGGAACTGGAACACACTGTCGATATCTCCGTCCCTGAGATGGTTTCAGAAAGGTTTCAACAGCTGTCTAGGTGGCTGGTCTAAGACGATCCTGCAAGTGAAGAAGCCGGATGTGTAGGTCCTGGGCTGGCATGGTTACACGTGGGTTGCGGTTTTAAGGCCTGTTGGATGTACTGCCAAATTCTCTAAAACGACACTTATGTTAGAGAAATTAGCAACAGCTCTGGTAGATATTCCTGCAGTCAGCATGCCAATTGCACGCTCCCTCAAAACTTTAGACATCTGTGGCATTGTGTTGTGTGACAAAACTGAGTAGCCTTTTATTGTCCCCAGCACAAGGTGCACCTGTGTAATGATCATGCTGTTTAATCAGCTTCTTGATATCCCACACCTGTCAGGTGGATGGATTATCTTGGAAAATGAGAAATGCTCACTATCAGGGATGTAAATAAATTTGTGCACAACATTTTAGAGAAATAAGTTTTTGTGCGTATGGAACCTTTCTGGGATCTTTTCTTTCAGTTCATGAAACATGGGACCAATACTTTTCATGTTGCGTTCATATTTTTGTTCTCTGTACAAAATGATAACGTTTCCATAAAAAGTAGCATGACATTAAAATAGGATATTCTCTTACACGGAACCCAAACCGTCTGTGCGCGTGCGCTATCGTGCAGAAATGTATTTTGTCCCCCTACACCGAACGCGATCACGACACGCAGGTTAAAATATCAAAACAAACTCTGAACCAATGACATTAATTTGGGGACAGGTCGAAAAGCATTAAATATGTATGGCAATTTAGCTAGTTAGCTTGCACTTGCTAGATAATTTGCCCTATTTAACTAGCTTGCTGTTGCTAGCTAATTTGTCCTGGGATATAAACATTGAGTTGTTATTTTACCTGAAATGCACAAGGTCCTCTACTCCGACAATTAATCCACACATAAAACGGCCAACCGAATAGTTTCTAGTCATCTCTCCTCCTTCCAGGCTTTTTCATCTTTGAACTTATATGGTGATCGGCATCTAAACTTTCATAGTATTACCACAACGACCGGCAAAACAGTTTGTCTTTCAATCACCCACGTGGGTATAACCAATGAGGAGATGGCACGTGGGTACCTGCTTCTATAAACCAATGAAGAGATGGGAGAGGCAGGACTTTCAGCGCGATCTGCGTCAGAAATAGAAAGGAGTTCTATTTTAGCCCTTGGCATCGCAGACGCTCGTTGGCGCACGCGAGCAGTGTGGGTGCAGTAATTGAATAACATGGATTTCTAAATTTATTTTGCGCACTTGCGCACGCAATGTGTCCGGTCTGGTCAGCATGTTACTCTAACCAGAGAATCTCTAGTCTAATCTGCAGATGCAATCCTCTCATATGTAAGGGCACCGAAGGAAAACCATTTTCATAATTGATACAGAAAGTCAACTGTATGCGAATGAAAAGGACAGCAGGGGTTCTGCAGCAGTAGTTGTAAGTCATTTAATGCTTTATTTTACAGAATTTCTATTGGCATTTACTGTATTTATCTGGTAATGAATTGTGCCATTAAAAATTAACGATAAGCAGAATTGGATTAAATGAATCCCAACGAAACTGAAAGGAATAATTACTATTGTGGGGGCAATAGGATTTGATTGAAGCTCAATGTTAAAATTCAGATCTCCCTACTATCATATCTATGCCAATATGACACCAATCTCGATGAAAATTTGCAAATCAACTTCATTAGAGGTACAACACGCTTCCGCCTCTCATCATGAGCCATCCGTCCGTTACCTAGAACCACATACTTAATAGGGTCGTTAGCATTAGGGTCATCAGAAAATTATTTGCGCAGAACTAGCTCAATATCTAGGTGTCGGATAAGAACGAAAATACAGCATCCATAAGACCATTAGACTTGCCACCTTTTGGACTGAATACGTTTGCAGGGCAACAGTTTTGATTAAATGTATAATTTATCGCTCTCACATGCGTGGTGATATTCAACATGCATGGGACATGCGTGGTGATAATTAGGGCGGCAGGGTAGCCTAGTGGTTAGAGCAATGGACAAGTAACCGAAAGGTTGCAAGTTCAAATCCCTGAGCTGACAAGGTACAAATCTGTTGTTCTGCCCCTGAACAGGCAGTTAACCCACTGTTCCTAGGCTGTCATTGAAAATAAGAACTTGTTCTTAACTAACTAGCCTGGTTAAAAAAAATTAAGATGAGATATTAGGTTGCTTGTCCAAAGTCCAGTAGCTAGCTTACACCAGTCAGCTGAAAGCTAGCCAGCTAACAAACAAGGTAGCTAGCTAGCCAATGAATGTGGTTTTGTTTTGATTAGCTAGGTAACTTTATACCACATTTACATTTACATTTAAGTCATTTAGCAGACGCTCTTATCCAGAGCGACTTACAAATTGGTGCATTCACCTTATGGTGAATATACCAGTCAGATGAGAGCTAGCTGGATCAAAACCAATGGCAAACTTTGGGAAACTGTCACACTGCTAGCTAGCTACCTTACAATGCATGCAATGGGCAAAGCAAAACTAGCTAATAGGCTACTCCACAGACCAAGCTATGGTTAGACACGGTAGCCATATTTCAGACAGGACAAACACTGCAGTTAGCAACGCTACATTTCCTTGACTAATAACAATCAAGACCACAACACAAACCATAGCCGAGAAAATAAATAGCTTTGTTAAGATACAGTAAGCTAGGTATGAACCGCATATAGTCAATGGTTCAAATCAAATCAAATTGTATTGGTCACGTACACATTTTTAGCAGATGTTTTTGGGGGTGTAGCGAAATGCTTTTGTTCCTAGCTCCAACAGTGCAGTAGTGTCTAACAATTCACAACAATACACACAATTCTAAAAGTAAAATAATGGAATTAAGAAATATATAAATAACCCCACATGTAACGTTAAATAGAGCCTCAATTAAGTTGTGCACTGCAAGTGTGCAAATCAGTGTTGCCAACTCCTCAGTAAGGAAAGTAGCTATTGGCTGTCCTAAAAATTGCTAAATGACCTCATTACCTAATTTGCATAATCTGCCATGTGCATGTAATTGTGATGGACGCTGTAGGAGAAAGGAATAACGTTGTGGGAGAGACAAAAAGTGAGTAAAAAACACCCTAAATATGTTTAGAACTACAAATGAACTTTCTGTCGATTCTTGTTTTTTTTTATGTCACAAATCCAACCCTCCTCCTTTATCCGGGCTTGGGACCGGAGTTACTTAGTTTTTTATTATTATTATTATTATTTTATTTTTGTATTATTATTTTTTTTCTTCTTAATTTGGTTTGGTTTATAACCTTATGGTCCACTTAGTCTACAACAAGTCACAGTAAAACATGAACATTTTTAACCATAACATTTAAAAAGAAAAATTGTATACAATCTAAATGGACCAAAAAGAGACAATAGAAAAAACTGTCAATGGCAATGTGAGAAAATGATGTTAACTAGTCTGGCCCTAATTCAGGTTAATTGTTTTTTTCTTGTAAACCAGGGTGGGATCAGCCACCCGCGGCTTCCCACATGTGCGATTCATTTGCAGTCTGGACGCGGAGGCGTGAATATCTCCTGCTCTGACTGCAGCTGGGAGGGACTGCTGCTCGAGGACTGGGCACTGCTAGCAACTGTTCCACCAACGTATGAAAGGTGTTGAATGAAGACGTTGAAAAGACGGACAGTTGTCTGTACTGTACTACAGGAACTGATTCACATCCCATATAAATACATGAGTGCTTTGGAACGGGAGGGGGCCCACGGCAGCATCCGCAGCTCGTTGAGAAGAGTAAGAACGATACTGGCTTTCACATCATAGTCTCCAAAAGACTCCAATAACAACAGAAAAAGTTGCTAGATTTGTCGCTAGTCGCTTTTTTGAAAATGTGTCACTAGAGGGGTCTGAATACTCGCTAAATATAGCGACAAAGTCACTATGTTGGCAACACTGGTGCAAATGCATGCTAGCAACAGACAACTTACCAGACTCGACAGAAAGCATCGCTGTTTCAAACATATAGAATATGTTCCAGCTCCGGCAAACGCTCCCTCCTGCCTTCTCGTCATTAATATAATCCACATTTGTGCTACTGATTAACATGGTGTCAAATTACTTTTCAGTGAGTTCCCAGAATATCTGAAGGCACCATCCACAAGTAAAAAGTAGTCAGGTAGTGCGAATGCTGCACATGGTGCATCCAAGTAAACAACATCAGAATCATTGAGAAGGTTCCATTAATCTTGCCTGGGCATGTGTAGGTGTGTTTTGCACGGACTTTTGATTTGGAACCGGGCGGCCTCCTGCGCATGAGCCAGATTCCCCGCTCTGCCGATTGCGAAGTCGGCACAAAACAAAAGTACACACATGGTACTTTGCACACTATCAATACTGAAAATGTATGTTCTGTTCCAAATCTATTCCCATCTGTTTTCATATTTATTCTACCATTTACAAATGTGGGAATGTATGGTATTTTACTAGAGTTGGACAGCTGTGTACAGAATTACTGAGAACATTTGTAGCTAAAGGATTTATAGCACCTATCCAATGTCAGATTTGTAAATATGTATATCATTTTTCTTAAGAGTGTTTTGTAATTGTCGAATGACTTTGTATTTTACAGATGTTTATCGGCAGTGTTTGTATCAGGAGTTACCAAAATTGCTCTTGACAACCCACAGGGTTATAAATATATATATATTTTTTTTTTATTCAAGCCCAGTGCTACCACGCCTGATTTTACTACTCAGTTGTTCACCGAGACCATGAATAGTAGAATCAGGTGTGGTAGAACTGGGCTTTAACAAAAAATCCTGCATAAACATGTAGCTTGTCAAGAGAAATTGTGGCCATCCCTGAATTGTTTTTACAAAGTTGACTATATCTGGTGAATGTACATTTGGTTGTAAATGTTATATTTAGTGTTAAAACTCACTTTTACAAACAATGTAGTACTAGGCCATTCTTCAGTAAACTTTAAGATACATGTTCATGTAAATAGTTAATGGGTACATGTTGATTATTTGTGTATTTATGAGGAGCTTGCTCGGTTGTTTTAAGATAACAACTATATTTATTCTGTAGCCATTTGTCATTATTGTTTACTGTCACTTAACTTTTATTGCTGTATTATAATGTTGATTAATCACCTTTCTGTACAAAAACCATGGAAATTAAAAACAAAAACTACATTTGAAGTGAAAGATAGGCATTGGTCTGAACCCGAAAAAGAAAAGACATTCACATGAGCACCACAATGCCTATTCCACCCATGCTCTACCAAGGTTTTCCAACAAACAGCTTTGGCCTACTACCGTAGCCATGTTGGTATTGTACTTCAAACTATGTGCAGGCAGGTTGCTTAGTATTCAAACATTCAGAAATAGCCTAATTCATACCCTTCAGAGGGATAATGGACGATACAGTGTCCTGCTATTAAAATGATGTATACCGGTATATACAGTAGCAGTCAAAAGTTTGGACACACCTACTTATTCAAGGGTTTTTCTTTATTTTTATTATTTTCTACATTGTAGAATAATAGTGGTGACATCAAAACTATGAAATAATACATATGGAATAATTTAGAAACCAAACAAGCGTTAAAAAATCTAAATATATTTTATATTTGAGATTCTTTAAAGTAGCCACCCTTTGCCTTGATGACAGCTTTGCACACTCTTGGCATTCTCTCAACCAGCTTCAAGAGGAATGCTTTTCCAACAGTCTTGAAGGAGTTCCAACATATACTGATCACTTGCTGGCTGCTTTTCCTTCACTCTGTGATCCAAATCATCCCAAATCAACTGGGTTGAGTTTGGGTGATTGTGGAGGCCAGGTCATCTGATGCAGCATTCCATCACTCTCCGTCTTGGCCAAATATCCCTTACACAGCCTGGAGGTGTGTTGGGTCATTGTCCTGCTGAAAAACAAATGATAGTCCCACTAAGCGCAAACCAGATGGGATGGCGTATCGCTGCAGATTGCTGTGGTAGCCATGCTGGTTAAGTGTGCCTTGAATTCTAAATAAATCACAGACAGTGTCACCAGCAAAGCACCTCCACACCATCACACCTCCTCCATGCGTCACACTGGGAACCATACATGCGGAGATAATCCTTTCATCTACTCTGCGTCTCACAAAGACATGGCGGTTGGAACCAAAAATCTCAAATTTGGACTCATCAAATCAAATTGTATTTGTCACATGCGCCCAATACAACAGGTGTAGACCTTACAGTGAAATGCTTACTTACAAGCCCTTAACCAACAATGCCTTAAGAAGTTAAGAATAAAAGGAAAAATAAGTGTTAAGTAAAAAAAATTAAATAAAAAATAAAAGTAACAAATATTTAAACAGCAGCAATAAAATAACAAGTGAGTCTATATGTACATATGTAATATGTACATGTAAGTAGAGTTAAAGTGACTATACATAGATTATAAACAGAGAGTAGCAGCAGCGTAAAAGAGGGGTCTAGGTAGCCCTTTGATTAGCTGTTCAGGAGTCTTATGGCTTGGGGGTAGAATGCTTTTGGACCTCATCAGACCAAAGGACAGATTTCCACCGTTCTAATGTCCATTGCTTGTGTTTCTTGGCCCAAGCAAGTCTCTTCTTCTTATTGGTGTCCTTCAGTAGTGGTTTCTTTGCAGCAATTCGACCATGAAGGCCTGATTCACGCAGTCCGGTCAGCTGGATTGTTGATCATTGGAAGTAAAAGACTGGTATCCAGCATAATCCATAAGTGTGTGATCTGCAGAAAACTTAGAGGAAAACTAGAAGAGCAAAAGATGAGCAAAAAACCTGCAGACAGACTTGCCTCTGATCCTCCGTTCACTCATGTTGGACTGAACATCTTTGGACCCTGGAGCATCACCTCTCGTCCGACCAGACGAGGCAGCGTTGAAAGTAAACGCTGGGCCGACCTGTTTTCCTGCATGAGTACAAGAGCGGTACACATTGAAGTGATAGATAGTCTATGTCTACCCCAAGCTTCATCAATGCTTTCAGACGATTCTTCTCTATCGGAGGACCTGCAAAGCAACTACGCTTAGATAATGGCACAAACTTCATCAGAGCCTGCAAAGAGCTGAAGATCAGAACAGATGACTCTGAGATGAGTACTTGCCTTCAAGACCAAGGATGCACGTGGACTTTCAATCCCCCTCATGCGTCACATATGGGAGGAGTTTGGGAGAGGTTGATTGGAATCGCTCGTTGCATTCTATATGCCATGCTTCTGGAAGTTAGTTCTACTCGTCTCACACATGAAGACCTCACCACACTCATGGTTGAAGTCATGGTCATCATTAACGCTCAACCCATAGTCCCATAGATCCGGAGATGCCAGCAGTTCTTACACCTGCAATGCTTCTGACACAAAAGATTGAAACTACAACAGCAGCCCCAGGAGACTTCAACCTCAAAGATCTCTACAGCAAGCGATGTAAACAAATTCAGAGCCTCGCAGACACATTCTGGAAAAGATGGAGACAAGAATACCTGTTGACATGCAGAAAATGGCAAGTGGACAAACCTAACCTGCAAGTTGGAGATATCGTCTTACTAAAAGACACGCAAGTCCACCAAAACGACTGGCCTGTTGGACTCGTCATCAAAACTGTACCAAGATGTGACAACAAAATCAGGAAAGTGGAAGAGAAAGTCATGAGACAGGGCACATCTAAGGTGTTCTTCAGACCTGTTTCCGAAGTCGTCCTCCTCCTCCAAACGTAAACATAGTGACAAACAAGGTCATTATGCCAAGCGGGAGTGTACTTCTGTACAAAGTATTATATTGCCCTATATTGTCATGTAGTGGCAAATTTGGGTACTGTAGCTTTTAATTTGCTAACTTTCGTTTCAGAGCTATTTCCTGTCAGAACAATCTGGACGACAACAACAGACAGACAAGCTCTATTTTTCCGTCTTACTAGGCCTTGGTTAAATATAAGTACTTTCAAGTTATTAGAACATGCTTTTGCTAATTCAAATTGTGTTTCTAGAATATTTATGTTTTTTCTGTGTTTATTCTGGTTTTCTAATTTCCGATGATGCTAAGCTAATTGTGTTAACTGTCGCCCATTCACTTAACATTGTGTGTTAGCATGCTAGCTATCGTTTTGAGACGGAATTTAGCTTATTTGGGTTTTGGATGTATCTAGCTATTTTAAGTGTTCAGATAGCTCTTGTGACAGAGCTAAAGCATAGTTGTTAAAACTATATGGACACTTAGATTGTGTGAATATGTTTAATGGCACCTTTCCTGTGATGTAAATTGTCATAATTTCTGCACAGTCATGTTGGCTAGCTACGCTCGTTTTCTTGTTGCTAACTTGTGATAGAGATGCTGTTCTTTATTTGTATCCATTTGTTTGAATATACAGTATATGGTGACTTTTTCTCATACATTTTCTACTTTCTGTATCTGTTGCAGTTTTACAAACAAAACATGTCTACTAAAGATTCTTAATGGGACCAATGCCTCCTGATTCTTTATTGGAAGAGTGTAAGCTGTCTGCCAAGATTTGTATCTTACACATTGTGAGGGCAGAACACAACTGATTGGCTCAAACGCATTAAGAAGGAAATACATTTTTCAAATTTCTAACAAGACACACCTGTAAATTGAATGCATTCCAAGTGACTACCTCATGATGCTGGTTGAGAAAATGCCAAGAGTGTGCAAAGCTGTCATCAAGGCGAAGGGTGGCTACTTTGTTTGACTCTTTTTTGGTTACTACATGATTCCATATGTGTTATTTCATAGATTTGATGTCTTCACTATTATTCTACAATGTAGAAAATAGTTAAAAAAAACATGTAATGAGCAGGTGTGTCCAAACTTTTGTCTGGTACTGTATATATAATTTGGCAACATTTTATTGTATAGGCCTATGGTAAATGTGTATATTGTTATGTCACCATCTTTATAGCAAAGACATACAAGTACAAACATATCTTTAAACTATATACAGTATTATTTTGACAGAGGTAATGAACTGTCCATCGATCAGCACAGCAATTGATAAAACAGGACCATGTTTGAAACACAAGTGGTTCTGAGCTTATGTCATTATTACACAGGTAGAATAACAGTTAGAGAAATCAGGAATGCAGGCAGGCTCTATCTATCTGAGCTACTGTTGTTATGTTGGACACCTGCTGACCAATAAAGGAAGTTATTATGATTATAACATGCATCGCTAAAATAAAGGTTTAAGGAAATACAGGCATGCACCACATTACTACAAGACAAAACAGCTCAAGCCTGATGGTCTTGTAAGTATAAAAGCTTGCTTTTATTTAATTGAAAAAAACATGAAAAGAAAGCATAATGGGATAATGTCTTACTGTGGTGCGTGAAAAATCCAATACTTTACCTTGTATGCTGTACAAATCACATTATTGTGGAAGCACCTTCTCTAAGAGTATGAATTAGGCTGTTTGAGAAAGATTGAATCCTAAGCAACCTGACCACACATACACTATATGTACAAAAGTATGTGGCCACACCAGTTGTTGTTGTATAAATTGTGTATAAAATTGAGCACAAAGCCATGCAATATCCATAGACAAACACTGGCAGTAGGATGGCCTTACTGAAGAGCTCAGTGACATTCAACGTGTCACCGTCCCATTTCCAACAAGTATTTTTGTAAAATTTCTGCCCTGCTATAGTTGCCCCGGGAAACTGTAAGTTCTGTTATTGTGAAGTGGAAACGTCTAGGAGCCACAACGCCTTGCGTTGGATGGAACGGGACCTCTGAGTGCTGAAGTGCAAAGCGTGTAAAAATCATCTGTCCTCGGTTGCAACACTCACTACCGAGTTCCAAACTGCCTCTGGAAGCAAAGTCGGGAGCTTCATGAAATGAGTTTGCATGGCCGAGCAGCCACACACAAGCCTAAGATCACCATGCGCAATGCCAAGTGTTGGCTGGAGTGGTGTAAAGCTCGCCTCCAGTGGAAACACGTTCTCTGGCGTGATGAATCACACTTCACCATCTGGCAGTCCAATGGACAAATCTGGGTTTGGCGGATGCCAGGAGAACGTTACCTGTCCAATGCATATTGCCAACTGTAAAGATTGTTGGAGGAGGAATAACGGTCTGGGGCTGTTTTTCATGGTTTGGGCTAAGCAAGCCCCTTTGTTCCAGTGAAGGGAAATCTTAACGCTACAGGATACAATGACATTCTAAATGATTCTGTGCTTCCAACATTGTGGCAACAGTTTGGGGAACGCTCTTTTCCTGTTTCAGCATGACAATGCCCCCATGCACAAAGTGAGGTCCATACAGAAATGGTTTATTGACATCGGTGTGGAAGAACTTAACTGGCCTGCACAGAGCCCTGCTCTCAACCCATCGAACACCTTTGGGATTAATTGGAACGCCAACTGTGAACCAGGCCTAATCGCCCAACATCAGTGCCCGACCTCACTAATGCTGTTGTGGATGAATGGAAGCAAGTCCCTGCAGCAATGTTCCAACATCTAGTGGAAAGCCTTACCAGAAGAGTGGAGGATGTTTTAGCAGCAAAGGGGGGACCAACTCCATAATAATAACCATAATTTTGTAATGAGATCTTCAATGAGCAGGTGTTCACATACTTTTTATCATGTAGTGTAGTTCGAAGTACAATACCAACATAGCTATTGTAGTATGTCAAAACTGTGTGCTAGAATACCTTGGTAGAGCATGGGTGGAATAGGCATTGTGGTGCTCGTGAATATTCTTTCCTTTTTGTCTTCAGACCAATGCCTACCTCTCACTTAAAACATCTTTTTTGTTTTTAATAAGACAGATACCTGGTAAATAGCGTACTGTTATTAGCTTCGCCAGTACATTTGTATGTTGTAATATTCAACTCTACATGTGTACATCCAAACTCAATACACCGGTATACCAAAAAGAAAGGAGGACCAAGGCACTCTTCATATAATTAATTAAAATGCCTTTATTAGTATGGCATGTTCAATTGAAACAAAGTTTTAGTTGTATGAGTTGTATGCTTATGATAACATAGCTACAGTATTTCACCTTTTAATGTGTATATTATTGCTTACTAGGTGTGTCCAATTTGGTAACCACTCCCTCTTCTAATTAGGGCTAATTGGAAAAGCCTTTCAAAAGAGGACGTTGTATTCTCTTTTTTTGTACTCCCTGACGAAGGCCATGCAGCCGAAACGCGTCGGTTTAAAAAAAACGTTGTTTCTATTGAACATGCCATACTAATAAAGGCATTTTAATTAATTATATGAAGAGTGCCTTGGTCCTCCTTTCTTTTTGATGACTAATTTACCCCTTTTACCAAAGAGCACCTTCTATCTACCAAAATATACTATTGTGTACCTTAGTAGCGCTTCCCTTCCTCCTCTTTCTACTTGCACCGGTATACCGCTCTAAATACTGACGATTCCGACCCAACTTTCTTTCCCGTATGGCTTTAAATGTTTACTCCATAAGAGTTTGCCAGACGGCGACTCAATTGCAGACGTTTAATTGAAACTGGAATGTAACCAAATTGTACGCAGAAGCTACATGCCAAGCGGAGTCATACATAAATAGGATTAGTGAAATACCATCCAGCAGCATCCACCCACGTTGTCATATTCTGATTCGCTGCTCGCTTGTTTATTTGTTATTTACTTTCACCATATGTACAGTAGACACGCACGCACGCACGCACGCACGCACGCACGCACGCACCCACACACACACACACACACACACACACACACACACACACACACACACACACACACACACACACACACACACACACACACACACAGCTACATAGGCCACACACATTCTGAGAAGAGGAACCCAAGGTTTAACAGAAAATTTGTATTTCAAAGGCATCAATCATGTTGGCCATCTCCAGGTTGGTTGACATTGGCATAGAAAATGCCATATAAAATGGCATACAGCATTCCACAAGACCTTGGACCTGGTTTATTTTGCCTTAGCTATATTGAATATCGCTTATTTTATTCCACCACATTCTTGGTGTCAGATGAGCCAAACATGTTTGTAAGATGTAGAGGTCCCTCAGTTGGAGGTCTGAGCATTCATTTTGATTATTCACACACACACATACCTCAGCCCTAGATGTCTTACAGATGAAAACATGAGAGGAATCCCTTTAGTGTCAGGTTGTTTTTCCTTATATAACCATCCCCTCTCATTGAGGATCCTTAATATACTGTAGTCATTACTATCCATTCACAATACTCAGCGGACACCGGACAATGAACAGAAGGTTTTACATTTTCCAGTTTTAGGGAACACTTTCTTTGAGTAGTCTATCTGTAGATGCTCTACAGACTATTTACAGACTACCAGTAACATTTCAACTAACTATCTACTAACCCTACCCCTAGTTCTAACTCTTACCCTAACCCTTATTCTAAACGTAGCCTTAACTGTAACCGTAGCAAGCAGTTGCTTATCAACAGATAGTTTGTTAATAGTATGACCGTCTGTAGAGCATCCGGACTATTCAAATAAAGTACAATAAGGTGTCATTATTGTAAACACTCTCTGGAGCGGAGGGTAGAGAAGAGAAGAGGAGTTTTGACGGTAATATACAGTAACAGTCAAAAGTTTGAACACACCTACTCATTCAAGGGTTTTTCTTTATTTTGACTATTTTATACATTGTAGAATAATAGTGAAGAAATCAAAACTATAAAGAAGAATCTCAAATATTAAATATTGTTCAACACTTTTTTGGTTACTACATGATTCCAAATGTGCTATTTTATAGTTTTGATGTCTTCACTATTATTCTACAACGTAGAAAATAGTCAAAATAAAGAAAAACCCTTGAATGAGTAGGTGTGTCCAAACTTTTGACTGGTACTGTATATGCAGAGGGGAGAGACTTTCACACTTAATGACAGTGTGATTGTGTTATTCTCTCTGCTGGGGCTAAGCTTGCTGTTTGCAGGGTAAAGGTTTTCAATTTGAATGAGGGCTTTTTTCTTCCTTCCCTCTCCCAGCCTCCTTAAAGTGTGGCATGTGTGTATGTATGTGTCTGTGTACATGCATGTGTGTATGTGTGTGTGTGTGTGGCAGTTGCTGCCACTGTAGGGTTAGTCGCTCAGCAGAGGGATGCATCTGGTTACTCACAACAGGGCACAGGAGACGGAAGTGTGTGTGTTTGTGTGTGTCACAGCATGTTCAGCAGAGGCTTGTTTCATGTCAAATGCAGGATCACAGCACTACAGCCTTCAGCACCTTCTCCTCTCCCCTTGGAATGGGTGAGTAGCTAGGGTTTGGGTTAGACTGAGAGCTAAGGATTATGGTTGAGCCAGCATGTGGACATGAAGCTAGGGTTTTGGGTTTAGGGCTGAGGCTATGGTCAGGTTGAGCCAGTATGTGGACATGAAGCTAGGGTTTGGGTTAGGGTTGAGGCTATGGTCAGGGTTGAGCCAGCATTTGTGACATGAAGCTAGGGTTTGGGTTTAGAGTTGAGGCTATGGTCAGGGTTGAGCCAGCATGTGGACATGAAGCTAGGGTTTGGGGTTAGGGTTGAGGCTATGGTCAGGTTGAGCCAGCATGTGGACATGAAGCTAGGGTTTGGGTTAGGGTTGAGGCTATGGTCAGGGTTGAGCCAGCATGTGGACATGAAGCTAGGGTTTGGGTTAGGGTTGAGGCTATGGTCAGGGTTGAGCCAGCATGTGGACATGAAGCTAGGGTTTGGGTTAGGGTTGAGGCTATGGTCAGGGTTGAGCCAGCATAATGGACATGGAGCTAGGGGTTTGGGTTAGACTGAGAGCTAGGATTATGGTTGAGCCAGCATATGTGGACATGAAGCTAGGGTTTGGGTTAGGGTTGAGGGCTATGGTCAGGGTTGAGCCAGCATATGGGACATGGAGCTAGGGTTTGGGTTAGCGGACTGAGAGCTAGGATTATGTTGAGCCAGCATGTGGACATGAAGCTAGGGTTTGGGTTAGGGTTGAGGTTATGGTCAGGGTTGAGCCAGTATGTGGACATGAAGCTAGGTTTGGGTTAGGGGTTAGGGATAGGGTCAGTGGTCGAGCCAGCATATGGACATGAAGCTAGGGTTTGGGTAGGGTTGAAGCTAGGGTTAGGGTTGAGCCAGTATGTGGACATGAAGCTAGGGTTTGGGTTAGGGTTGAGGCTATGGTCAGGGTTGAGCCAGTATGTGGACATGGAAGCTAGGGTTTGGGTTAGGGTTAGGGATAGCGGCTTCAGGGTCGAGGCCAGCATATGACATGAAGCTAGGGTTAGGGTCTAGGGTTGATGCTAGGGTAGGGTTTAGGGTTAGGTAGGGTTATTTAGGGTTAGGGTTAGGGATAGGGTTTGGGTTAGGGGATAGGGTTGGGTTAGGGTTAGGATA
>NC_036848.1:48457497-48457688 GCF_002910315.2 Salvelinus sp. IW2-2015
CTGGCTCAACCCTGACCATAGCCTCAACCCTAACCCAAACCCTAGCTTCATGTCCACATGCTGGCTCAACCATAATCCTAGCTCTCAGTCTAACCCAAACCCTAGCTCCATGTCCATATGCTGGCTCAACCCTGACCATAGCCTCAACCCTAACCCAAACCCTAGCTTCATGTCCACATGCTGGCTCAACC
>NC_036848.1:48463167-48500191 GCF_002910315.2 Salvelinus sp. IW2-2015
CTGGCTCAACCATAATCCTAGCTCTCAGTCTAACCCAAACCCTAGCTCCATGTCCATATGCTGGCTCAACCATAATCCTAGCTCTCAGTCTAACCCAAACCCTAGCTCCATGTCCATATGCTGGCTCGACCCTGACCCTAGCCCCAACTCTAACCCAAACCCTAGCATCAACCCTAACCCAAACCCTAGCATCAACCCTAACCCAAACCCTAGCATCAACCCTAACCCAATACTTAGCATCATGTCCACATGCTGGCTCAACAATAATTCTAGCGCTAAATCCAACCCAAACCCTAGCTTCATGTCCACATGCTGGCTCAACCCTGACCATAGCCTCAACTCTAACCCAAACCCTAGCTTCATGTCCACATGCTGGCTCAACCCTGACCATAGCCTCAACTCTAACCCAGACCCTAGCTTCATGTCCACATGCTGGCTCAACCCTGACCATAGCCTCAACTCTAACCCAAACCCTAGCTTCATGTCCGTATGTTGGCTCAACCCTAACCCTAGCCCCAATCTAACCCAAACCCTAGCATTAACCCTAACCCAAACCCTAGCTTCATGTCCATATGTTGGCTCAACCCTAACCCTAGCCCCAATCTAACCCAAACCCTAGCATTAACCCTAACCCAAACCATAGCTTCATGTCCACACCTGGTCTCAACTCAAATTGCTGCATGTCAATGTGTGGTTAGCTAATTCAATGCAGGCTGTACTATACCACTTTTATACATTATTTAACATACCCAAGCCAGAATACTCTCCTGTAAAATGTTCACTATAAAGCTACATATTGGGCCTTTGAGTTATAACTATAACTGCCATTCTACCATTAGGCACAGTCTGATTTTTCTACCCATGATAAAAAGAAAATAAAGAAAATAAACAGAGGGGGAAAAAGAAGAGAGATCTTAATTTCCTGAGTTATCAGCATCTCTGCTAGTATTTCATGTTACAGAGGCCTCACGCACGTGCGCATGCACCCACGCACACACACGCACACACTGCTCTATAATCACTTGCCACAGCGAGCTCTCTTGTCACTACTCCAGTCACGTGGCAGACGACCTTGACAGGGATAAAACTCTGACAACAAAAGGTACAGCCTTGCCTCCCGCCCAGCCACCCAGCCTGCCACCACAGCTAGCACTGGGGAAAGGTTGGAGAGGGAGGGAGGAGGAGGACTGCAGGCTCAAAAAGTCAAAGGTGGAGATAACATGATGGTGGCAGACTGTTGGAGGGGGAGGAAGAGGAGGAGGATGAGGAGGAGGAGGAAAAAGAAAAGGAGGTGGAAGTTGAGTAGGAGGAGATGGATCAGTAGCTTTTAGGATCAATGATATGTTTCATTTAAAAAAATTAACAAATACATTAACAAAATAAAGGTTGGAAAATAATGGGTGGCACATCGTCCAAACGGCAGGTGAGTCCTTTGTGGGTGGCACTGGCTGTGGCTGAATAAAATGTCAGTCTCAAAGGAAACTTTCATGAAGAACACAGTCACAGAATATTTCATTGTGATCCAGTTCCCTGACTAGCTCAACAGTCAGCCCAAGTAACAACCACATCGAGTCAGGTTTGATGTAAGACACAAAGGTGAATCATGAATAAGAAATGTGTTTGTTGTGATACCTTACTGAGGTAGCCTTCACGGTTGTCATCTGCTGATGGTGGGGTCAAAGCAAACCCCCTTTGTCTTATTGAGACAACAAACACAAACACACCCTCGCCTCACCATAGGTGCTTCAAAATTAAATTGAGAGAAAGGATTTCATGTACTGGTTAGTCTCTCTCTCCACCTCCTCCTCGTCCTCTCTATCTCCACTCACCCGCTCTCTCTCCCCCATCTCTCACCCCATCCCCAACTCACTCTCTTTCCCCCATCTCTCCCTCCCGCCCTCTCGTCTGAGATCGTACATCTCTGAAAGTAGTGTTATCATCTCTGTTCTAAGGAGATAGTGCTGATCACAGCTCTCAGACGGAGACACAGGCAGGGGAAGGCAGTATTATTATTAGATATGGAGTAAGACTGGCTGTGTGTGTGTGTGTGTGTGTGTGTGTGTGTGTGTGTGTGTGTGTGTACGGTGTGTGTGTGTGGTGGTGTGTGTGTGTGTGTGTGTGTGTGTGTGTGTGTGTGTGTGTTGTGTGTGGTGTGCCTGTGCTGTGCGCGTGCGCGTGCGTGCGTCAAGTAAATGTGTTTTTGTAACATTTTCAGTGAAGAGTAGTCATTGTGCATACAGTTGTATGGTTTGTTTAACTTTGCAATCATTGGTTTTTGCTTGACTTAAATGTAAAAGTAAAAAATCGGAGTCTCAGCATCATTCTGTTACCATGGAATTGCCCTTATCAAATGCTTTAAAAATTCCTACCTGAATTGGAGTGAATCAGTGAGAGGTTGAGAGGGCATCCTCGCCTGTTCCTGTCTGATTACTTATGAGGGAGGGCTGAGCCACCAGTCAGTTCACACACAGATCAGAGATGTGGCCTTGCATATCTAACTCGAAATAAATAATGAATTAAATAAAGCAGCGAGCAGTGAGCAACCAAGCAGTGGTCTGCCATGTTTCCCAGATACAAGATACATTATGAATTTAACCTTGTCCTGAAAAATGATATGGTTTCCCCAGCCGCCTAGCGGCCCCAGACCACATTCAGGAAGGTGGGCGACCTGGGTGCTGCTAAATAAAGTGTCACCAAATCCCAAACTGTTGAGGGAAAATAGGGCTGAGGCTAGGGGACATGTTACGACGAGGACAGTCAGCAAATAGGGGTTATCCTCTTTCCCATGCCATCCTGAGTTTAGACAAGCCATTTGCAACTAATTTTACATCAACCTTATTCATAATATATATATTTCCCATAGACAGTATTCAATCATTTATTTTAATAGATTGAGCTAACGCCATTTTTGTATTCCTTCCATTTTATTTCCACATTGTGGAAGTATTTAAAACTGTGAAGGAGGACTGAATACAAAGTGATATGGTCTGGTTCTTAGTCTCTAACCCGGTCACCACCTGCAGGGTTAGAACAGGGTAGCAATCTCTCCAAGCACCTGGCCTCCATTCACTCAATTGGGCAATTCATGTCTAAAACAGTCAGAGATTCACAGAGAGATACTGTACATTCACAATAATACCCTGAAATGCTGACAGGAGCGATGTGGAATAAAAAAGGCAGAAAACATTGATCTGTTAGATATTAAATATAGATTTGAGCATTTTTGATGTGGGTCCTGAAGGCAGAGAGTGAATTACATTAAGCAAAATGGGCATATTTAATGTGGTAAACAGTGATACTACCCTCTGGCAAAAATCTATCAATGGTTATCGTCATCATCATTATGATCATAACCTCATAACCAGCATCATCTAGCTGAGGATAATGAAAATGTTGAACGTTCTTGAACTGATAATCAGACTGAGATTACTAGATAATACACAGACACAGGTCTATACATATTATTAATATTGTATGTGCTCTTTATGATAGAATATATACATTTGGTGAAATCAAAAAAAAATTGAGACCAAGTCTTCTCAACACTTCTCAAAAGGCACCGAATTGGTGGAACAACCCATGTATGTTATTAGGGAAACAAGATTAACTTGCTACATACAGTATGCATGCTTTTCCAAGCGTCTGCTAAATGGCATACGATAACATTCAACTTAATAAAAAACTAGTGTTCCCATCTCAAGAGTAAAAAAAACCTATAGTAAGTGCCTATTAAGATCCAGATAAAGTAACAGGGTTGACAATTTCTTCTTAAATCACCCATAAATCCCCTTGTGACCGGGGGAATGGAAGTTTGTTGCGTGCAACAGGGAGTGGCAATTCAATGCAAGCTTCACCCCCGCAAAAAAAAATGAATTGTTAAAAACATTCTTACCTGTCTATCTATTTTTAACAGCGTTGACGTGTTATGCTTGACCCGCTCAGTGCTCCTCCACAAAACACCAGAAAATGGCCAAAAAGATCAATTATAATCTGCAGTAATAACTTTGTCAAAACAACAAAATAACTAGGGCTTTAAAATGATGGTGAAACTGGAATGAAGTGGGTTAAAATCTTCCTAGAAGTGACACAGGGTTGATGGAGGAGCATGGGGCACTTTATCAAGTCTTTATTCATATAAAACATCACATTTATTGAATTATCCATGTGGTCTGTATTAAAGGGAATTTAATTTACTATAACAGGCTTTTAATTTGATATTGATGCACAATTTCTACTTAAAATATCAAAGGTAAGCAAAAGGCACTCATTTTTTGGAATGACCCACATCTTGTATGTTTTATAGACACACATAATGACAGTTAACATTGTGTAGCAGAAGGTGACATGAATACCCTTCCACTGCTTCTTATATCTACTTCTTACATCGTCTTACTCCCGTATTTCCCAAACACTTAGAAGTCATATGAAACTGGGACCAAAACTTAATCTAAAATGGCTGCCAAAAATAAAACCAAACCCAAATCGACCCTGTCACCTTGATGTTGCCGTTGCAGTCTCTCATCGAGGTTGGTCTCGGGAGAACCAGGAAATGCTAAAGAAAACATCATTATGTTGGCAGAAATGTGCCGGTAATAAACCCAAACGGCGCTGAGAGGCACAGGTTGTCAGCCATGATAAATGGCACCCGTGCATCCTGAATGTGTTTGGTGCCCTTGGTGCTCTTGCCATGTTGACTCCCTCTCCTGAGGGTCACAGTCACCCGCTGAGTTTGCCTGCGAGCTCCAGACCTTAGTAACTCTACTCTGGGCTCAGGGAGGAGATGAGAACATTTTTCAAATACTTTGAGGGATGCTTTAGCTTGCCCAGACAGATAGATAGTGTTTGCAGTTTTGAGCCTATTGCTACATAATTGTATCATCAGCCAATCCATATCAATTTTCATCATGGATCCCTCCATCAAAAGACATTCAATTAACATGTAGTGACCCACATAAAAAATTACTACAGTTTACTATAGAATACTACAGTCCTTACTATAGAATTCTGTAATAAACTGTAGAATACTACTGTATATGATACACTGTAGTTGTGTTGTGCATCCAGTAAGTGAGAAACCTGCATGCCAAGTATAGAGTACAAAGTACCTACATGCCATATATTGTGTTCCCTATGGTTTTAGACAGGAGCAGAAGCTCTGAACTCTCTGTTCAGAACACTAGAGCATTTACTATAGTATATATTACTCTTTTTTATATAGTATTTATACTATAGTAAACTATAAATACTACAGTAAAGTCCACAAAAAACACTACAGTGCTAGTGTTATTTTTTCTATTTTTTTTTAATTCAAAGTTTAAACAATGTTTCTTAATATCCCTTCACCACCAAATCCTTGGAGGAAGAAGTGGAAGACCAGAACAAAGTGATATTGTAAGGTTCTGTATTTATTTTCTTAGTCAACCTTGTGTTCTGTTTCATTGTGTTCTTGAACGTAGCCCTGTTTCTTTGTGTTCTTGAACGTAACCCTGTCTTTCATTTTTTTGTTCATTGATTTCACCTGTTTTAGTTACTCACCTGGTCTCATCAGCTGCTTATTTAGTTCAGTTCATTCTGTTTGTGCCTGTGTGAGATATTGTTTCGTTTTGACTCTAAGCCTTTTCCAAGCTCGTTTGTGAGAACCAGTGATAGCCTTCAGTCCTAGTTTTGGTTTGCGTATCTGTGTATGACCATTGCCTGCCTGTGACCATGATTCCTGCTTCTGCGAAGGCTAAATAAACACCTGCCGTGCTCTGTGTGTGAATCTACTCCTTTTTCTCCCTGAGTATTCATTACAGATATGAGCGAGAGAAAATGAGCAAAAGAAAGAGAGACAGCCTAGAGAGTCCTGTGGGACAGACATTGTTCCATGCTATTTCAGGACAAACGCTGTACGCCTTTGTAGATATTCCATTAAAAATCAGCCGTTTCCAGCTACAATAGTCATTTACAACATTAACAATGTCTACACTGTATTTCTGATCAATTTGATGTTATTTTAATGGACCACAAATGTTATTTTCTTTCAAAAACAAGGACATTTCTAAGTGACCCCAAACTTTTGAACGGTAGTGTATGTACAGTTGAAGTTGGAAGTTTACATACACCTTAGCCAAATACAATAAAACTCAGTTTTTCACAATTCCTGACATTTAATCAGAGTAAAAATTCCCTGTTTTAGGTCAGTTAGGATCACCACTCTATTTTAAGATTGTGAAATGTCAGAATAATTGTCACGTAGCTAGGAGTGGTGGGTGTGGAATCAGGAGCAGAGAGCAGATGTTTCGGGGAAAACCGTATTTATTCGGTTGAAAATGGTCACGCCAAAATAAACAGGCGAAAAAGACCGACCCAAAACAGGACACCAAACAGTCCGGAAAAATAGGCAAACAATAACCGTACCCCTCCCAGTCCACGAGCTACTGTAGGCCCCTCACCCGGCGTCTAGAGTCCAGAATGGAACGTTCTGTGTATGCCGGGGACCCCTCGATGTCCAGAGGGGGCGGAGGGACCTCTGGCACCTCACCCTTCTGCAGGGGACCAGCTACCTCCGGCCTGAGGAGAGACACATGAAACGAGGGGTTAATACGATAGTAAGAAGGGAGCTGTAACCTATAACACACCTCGTTTATCCTCCTCAGGACTTTAAATGGCCCCACACACTGRGGCCCCAGCTTCCGGCAGGGCAGGCGGAGGGGCAGGTTTCGMGTCGAGAGCCAGACCCGGTCCCCRGGTGCGAACACYGGGGCCTCACTGCGGTGGCGGTCAGRGCTCCTCTTCTYRCGCCCARCAGCTTGTTTGAGTGATTCCTGGACGGCTTTCCAGGTCTCCTTTGAGCGCTGCACCCACTCCTCCACCGCAGGAGCTTCGGTCTGGCTCTGATGCCACGGTACCAGGACCGGCTGGTAGCCCAACACGCACTGGAAAGGTGACATGTTCGTGGAGGAGTGGCGGAGTGAGTTCTGAGCCACCTCCGCCCATGGGACGTACCTCGCCCATTCTGCTGACCGGTCCTGGAAATACGACCGCAGAAACCTACCCACATCTTGGTTCACTCTCTCCACCTGCCCATTACTCTCGGGGTGAAAACCCGAGGTCAGGCTGACCGAGACCCCCAGACGCTCCATAAACGTCCTCCAAACTCAGGACGTGAACTGGGGACCCCGATCAGAAACGATGTCCTCAGGCACCCCGTAGTGCCGGAAGACGTGGGTAAACAGGGCCTCCTCAGTCTGTAGGGCCGTAGGGAGACCGGGCAACGGGAGGAGACGGCAGGACTTAGAAAACCGATCCACAACGACCAGGATCGTAGTATTCCCCTGAGAGGGGGGAAGGTCGGTAAGAAAATCCACCGACAGATGAGACCACGGCCGTTCTGGAACGGGGAGGGGCTGTAACTTCCCTCTAGGCAGGTGTCTAGGAGCATTACTCTGAACGCACACCGAACAGGAGGAGACATAAAACCTCACATCCTTCGCTAAAGTGGGCCACCAGTACTTCCCCCTAAGACCCCGCACTGTCCTCTCAATACCCGGATGACCCGAAGAGGGTAGCGTATGAGCCCACCGAATCAATTGGTCACGAACACCAAGCGGCACGTATTGAAGACCCGCTGGACACTGTGGAGGCGCAGGTTCCAACCGTAACGCCCGCTCGATGTCCGCGTCCACCTCCCATACCAACGGTGCCACCAGACATGAAGCTGGAAGGATGGGAGCCGGATCGATGGACTAAACGCGGGCTTCCACTCATCTCTCTCCCGGATACGCACCAAATTATACGCGCTCCTGAGGTCCAGTTTAGTGAAAAAGCGCGCTCCGTGAAATGATTCGCCGTAGCAATGAGAGGCAGCGGGTAACTAAACCCCACTGTGATGGAATTTAGACCTCTGTAATCAATGCACGGACACAGACCTCCCTCCCTCTTTTTCACAAAAAAGAGTCTTGAGGAGACGGGTGACGTGGAGGGCCGAATGTACCCCTGTCCCAGAGATTCAGCGACATATGTCTCCATAACCACTGTCTCCTCCGGTGACAACAGGTACACGTGACTCCTGGGAAGTGCTGCGTTTACCTGGAGGTTTATCGCGCAATCCCCTCGTCGATGAGGTGGTAATTGGGTCGCCCTCTTCTTACAGAAGGCGATAGCCAAATCAGCATATTCTGAGGGAATGCGCACAGTGGAAACCTGGTCTGGACTCTCCACCGTCGTAGCGCCGATGAAAACTCCTCTACACCTACCTGAACACTCCTCTGACCACCCCTGGAGAGCCCCCTGTTTCCATGAAATCTTAGGATTGTGACTAGCCAGCCAGGGAATCCCCAGCACCACTGGAAACGCAGGTGAATCAATAAGGAAGAGACTAATCCGCTCCCCATGATCCCCCTGCGTTACCATGTCCAGTGGAACCGTGGCCTCCCTGACCAACCCTGACCCTAACGGTCGGCTATCTAGGGAGTGCACGGGGAAGGGTTGATCTATCGACACCACCCTAACCTGAGAGCGAGTCCGCGATCCATAAAGTTCCCAGCTGCGCCTGAATCGACTAGCGCCTTATGCTGGAGAGAAGGTGAAAACTCGGCGAAAGAGATTAGTAGAAACATGTGACCAACAGGGAGCTCTGGGTGAGTCTGGTGCTGACTCACCTGGGGTGACCGAGAAGTGCTCTGCCTGCCCTCTCGACTCCCAGACGAGCTCCTCCAGCACCGATCGACCGATCGGCAGTGTGTCCTCTCCGACCACAACTGGTGCAGTAGTAGCCTCCTCCTCCGGTTCCCCTCGATGAGGCCCCCCCCTAACTCCATAGGTATTGGAGCGGGAGGGCCGGGAGGTGGAACTAACAGGACCCGTTCTGGACGCCCGCGGGCAGCTAGCAGGTTGTCCAGTCGGATCAACATGTCTATGAGCTCGTCGAGGGAGATGGTGGCGTCCCGACAAGCTAGCTCCCTACGGACGTCCTCCCGGAGGCTGCACCGGTAGTGGTCCATCAGGGCCCTGTCGTTCCACCCCGCTCCAGCAGCCAAGGTCCAGAACTCCAGCGTGAAGTCCTGCGCGCTCCTCTTCTCCTGCCGAAGGTGGAACAGCCGTTCACCTGCAGGGTAATGGTCCCTTGAACTCTGGGTAATGGTCCCTTGCGGAGTCTGGACTATTCCACACTGCATTGGCCCACTCCAGGGTTCTGCCCGTCAGGCAGGAGACGAGGACACTCACTCTCACCTCACCAGAGGGAGTCGGGCGAACGGTAGCCAGGTACAGCTCTAGCTGGAGCAAAAATCCCTTGCACCCAGCCGCCGTTCCATCATACTCCCTTGGGGGCGAGAGACGAAGAGCGCTGGATCCGGGCGCCGCCGGAGGAATAGGTTGAGCAGGCGGAGGAGGCGCTGGAGGTGAGGTAGGGAGACCACTCCTCTCCCATCGGTCCATTTTCTCCATCATCTGGTCCATCGCTGAGCCGATACGGTGGAGGATGGTCATATGATGGAGAACACGCTCCTCCATAGATGGAAGCGGGGGTGCCGCTGCTCCTGCTGACTCCATGACTATGGTGCGGGCTTCTGTCACGTAGCTAGGAGTGGTGGGTGTGGAATTAGGAGCAGAGAGCAGATGTTTCGGGGAAAAACGTATTTATTCGGTTGAAAATGGTCACGCCAAAATAAACAGGCGAAAAAGACCGTGAATTTTGGCCCATTCCTCCTGACAGAGCTGGTGTAACTGATTCAGGTTTCTAGGCCTCCTTGCTCGCACATGCTTTTTCAGTCCTGCCCACACATTTTTTATAGGTTGAGGTCAGGGCTTTGTGATGGCCACTCCAATACATTGACTTTGTTGTCCTTAAGCCATTTTGTCACAACTTTGGAAGTATGTTTGGAGTCATTGTCCATCTGGAAGACCCATTTGCGACCAAGCTTTAACTTCCTGACTGATGTCTTGAGATGTTGCTTCAATGTATCCACATAATTTTCCTTCTTTATGTTGCCATTTATTTTGTGAAGTGCACGACTCCCTCCTGCACCAAAGCACCCCTACAACATGATACTGCCACCCCCGTGCTTCACGGTTGGGATGGTGTTCTTCGGCTTGCAAGCCTCCCCCTTTTTCCTCCAAACATAACGATGGTCATTATGGCCAAACAGTTCTATTTTTGTTTCATCAAACCAGAGAACATTTCTCCAAAAAGTACGATCTTTGCCCCATGTGCAGTTGCAAACCATAGTCTGGCGGTTTTATGGCAGTTTTGAAGCAGTGGCCTCTTCCTTGCTGAGCGGCCTTTCAGGTTATGTCGATATAGGACTTGTTTTACTGACCTTCAGGCATTTGGAAATAGCGCCCAAGGATGAACCAGACTTGTGGAGGTCTACAATTATTTTTCTGTGGTCTTGGCTGATATCTTTTGATTTTGCCATGATGTCAAGCAAAGATGCGCTGCGTTTGAAGGTAGTCCTTTAAATACATTCACAAACAAATACACCTCCAATTGACTCAAATTATGTCAATTACCCTATCAGAAGCTTCTAAAGCCATGACATAATTTTCTGTAATTTTTCGAGCTGTTTAAAGGCACAGTTAAATTAGTGTATGTATACTTCTGACCCACTGGAATTGTGATACAGTGAATTTTAAGTGAAATAATCTGTCTGTAAACAATTGTTGGAAAAATTACTTGTGTCATGCACAAAGTAGATGTCTTAACTGACTTGCCAAAACTATAGTTTGTTAACAAGACATTTGTGGAGTGGTTGAAACACCAAGGTTGGAGTCATTAAAACTCATTTATGTAAACTTCCGACTTCAACTGTATATGTGTATGGATGTATAGAGATATATATATTTACACCAAAAATATGTGGGGTTTGGAAATGATGCAGACAATTACATTGATGGAAGCAACAATCTATCCACAATATTAAAGCTGATCCACCCTTGAAGTAAAAAATGTAATAATTTTTTTTTTTATTATTGGGAAGCCTGTACAGAATAACAAATATTACAAAACATGCATCCTGTTTACAATAAAGCACCAAAGTAAAAGTGCATAACATGTGGCAAAGAAACTGACTTTTTCCTGGATACAAAGTGTTATGTTTGGGGCAAATCCAACACAACACATCACTGAGTACCACTCTTCACATTTTCAAGCTTGGTGGTGGCGGCATCATGTTATGGGTATGCTTGTCATTGGCAAGGACTAGTTAGTTGTTGATGATAAAAAATTTACGGAATAGAGCTAAGCACTGGAAAAGTCCTAGAGGAAAACCTGGTCCAGTCTGCTTTCCAACAGATACTGGGAGACATATTCACCTTTCAGCAGGACAATAACCTAAAATACAAAGCCAAATATACATTGGAGTTGCCTACCAAGATGACAAATCAAAATCAAATCTACAGCCCAGAATTGAAAATTGCTGTCTCGCAATGATCAACAACCAACTTGTCAGAGGTCATCTTTCATTACCTTGCAAATATTGTACAATCCAGATTTGTAAAAGCTTGTAGCAATTTACACAGAAATACTCACAGCTGTAATCTGTGCCAAAGGTGATTCTAACATGTATTGACTCAGGGGTGTGGATACTTATGTAAATGAGATATTTCTGTATTTCATTTTCAATAAATTTGTAAAAATGTCTTAAAACATGTTTTACTTTGTCATTATGGGGTATTGTGTGTAGATAGGTGAGAGAGAAAATATATTGAATCCGTTGTAGAATAAGGCTGTAACATAACAAAATGTGGAAAAGGTCAAGGGGTCTGAATACTTTCGGAATGCACTGTACTATTATTATAACAAAGGTTTACGATCCCATGGATGCAAGCACCTACTGTATATACAAGGTTATGAAATTGTAGTTAAATAAAGGTTAGGTAATCAATAACACTCAATAGCACAATAACACTGTACTGACTTTTACCTTTGAGAGGCTATAGGAGCTTTGCATGCCTCCGGGTACTCATGGGATTTCTGTAAATATGAATCCTACCAGGGGCGCAACTTTGGTTTTAGAAGTGGGGGGACATAACTTTTTATTTTTATCCAGTCTGATAAACACTCCAAACAGCCTACCCGACCGCTCGGGAGGCGTCCACATGGTCCTAAAGCACACCGTTGCCTCGTGTTGTATCACATTCCAATGATAAAACTGAGGGGGACAAAAATGCAATTTCAGAATGTAGGGTGTGACATGTCCCCACTGTCACCATAGAAAGTTGCGCACCTGAATCCTACTGTAGCCTATCGTCATGAGGAACTCAGTTCACAGGAAGTGAAGAACAGAGGTGCCATCTAAATTGAATTGTTTATAATGGTCCAGGTTCAGCCAGGGACAGATTAATAAATGATCTATCACTACTTACTTAGTAACTTACTTTCTTTCATTGGGTCTTCCTCAGCATTCCTTATGGATGTCTACAGTATCTTCTGTCTGTCTCCAAAATAAGTACTAAAGCAGACTCTCAGCCAGTCCCTGACTAAACAGTCAAATCACACTGGGGGGATTTAATGCATTATTAACCATACATTAAATTCTATGTCGTGTCCCACTTTCTATTAAATTGGCCAAAACACAGACTACTAATCATCCAGTATTGTCAATAATTGGCCAAAACAGTTTCATACATTTTTGTTAAGATTATGTGAACATTACCATACTGTACATTGGTTCCCGTACATAGAATAACCTCTGCATGAGCGGGTAGCCGCACTGAAGGAGAATCATAGAAGGATCCCCGGGACATGGCTCTAGGAGCGTTCGGGACGGGGGAGTGAAAGAGGAGAAATTGTGGTTAGTGCAGAGAAGGAGAATTACATGAGTGTGCCGAATTTAAGGGACATGTGGTACAGCCAGCTCAGATAGAGAGGCAAGACAGGGCGGTCTAGTCAGGGACTGGCTGAGAGTCTGCTTTACAGGGGGGTTGAGAGGGAGAGATACAGGGAGAGGGAGAGATACAGGGAGGGGGAGGGGGAGAGGGAGAGATGCAGGAGCTTGAGAGGTAGAGATACAGGGAGGGGAGAGGAGAGATACAGGTAAGGGAGAGGGAGAGATACAGGGAGGGGAGAGAGCGAGATACAGGGAGGGAGATGGAGAGATATAGGTAGAGGAGAGGGAGAAATACAGGGAGGGGGAGAGACACAGGGAGAGGAGAGGGAGCGATACAGGGAAGGGAGAGAGAGATACAGGTAGGGGGAGAGACACAGGAGGGAGGAGGAGAGAGATACAGGTAGGGGAGAGGGAGAGACACAGGGAGGGGGAGAGAGAGATACAGGAGGGGGAGAGATACAGGGAGGGGAGAGGCAGAGATACAGGGATGGGGAGAGAGAGAGATACAGGGAGGGGAGAGGGAGAGATACAGGGAGGGGGAGAGATACAGGGAAGGGGAGAGGCAGAGATATAGGGAAGGGGAGAGGGAGAGAAAGAGCGAGAGAGTGAGAGGGAGAGAGAGAGAGAGAAAGAGAGAGCAAGGGGGAGAGAGAAAGGCGTCTGGTACAGTATGTAGAGCACAGATAACAAAGGAGGGAGTGACAAGAGAGCCTGAGTGAAAGAAAATGACAGAGCATGGGAGTGAAAAAGACGGAAAAAAGAGAAAGGAAAACGGAGGACAGAAGAGTGAAGTATGGATAAACAAGTTACTAAAATTACTTCCTCCCTCGCTCCTCGTCCTCTGGTAAAGAATAAAACCCTAGTTTAAATCTTTCAGATCCCTTTCACCCATTTCATTTGTTATTCGAAATACCCTTCTTCAGTTACTCTCTCAGTCTTATTACAGAGGCATCTTGGGTCCACGTCACATTGTCAGTCCTTTGCTGCCGCTATCATCTTTCATGACCTTGTCAGCATCTGTCACTCACTACCCCTTCTGTCCTCCTTTCCTACCTCTCCATGAAGTTTCCCAGAGAGGAAAAAGTGAAGAAATCTGTCAAAATCTGGCCATGTGAGAATACAGCGATAAACAGACTAAGTGGGGATTTTTTGTATGGATGTCTATGAGAATGTCAGATTTGGTCAACACATTTTTTTTAATGCTAATTTGATAAGTGAGGCTTATTTGAACAAATATAAGTTTCATAAGGTTTAGGTTGTTATGCACATGGCATCTCGGTAACTTTGAGAAAACATTTTTATATTGAAGTTTCATATCTGCCCTCTCATTGGCTAGAATGTTCCCACCTGATCTCGAATTCTCCCGCTTGCCTTTCCGCCTTTGCAACAACGACTCCTATTGTTAGGGCGGATACAAGACTATCTCGTCATTACAGTATCCTCACATCAGTAACTTTATTGATCCCTGCCAGGTTAACATGGAGGCCTCTTCATGGGTTGCATGTTCTGAGACACTGAGACAGCAAGGACTCACAGGGTTCCGTATCTGATTCAGGATCTGCAGGGAATCTGATTCCCTCTGGCGTTTTTTTAGCTTCTTCATAGCAGTAGATTCAAATATATTTGGTCACGTCACGTTATCTGTTGAAGTAATCTTTCCATCTTCCAGCCAGGGGGTGTATAATGTACTTAGGTTTTAGCATGCACAACAATTTCACACATACATATTATGTGTTGTACTGTATGTGCTCCTAATGCATTCTGTAATCATATAACAGTGTATGAAATTGCTAATTTAGCTAGCCTATCTGTGAGGAGGGAAGGAGTGGAGGATTTCTGAGTTACACTGGTGACTGATCAATGAACAATTCTGTGAGGTTGTTTTCAAATAACATAAAAGTCAGACACACTGGGAGGCGCATGCATTCCAGAATATGAATACAATATGTGCAGTCCAATAGATAGGGGTGTTTTTTAAAATATGTGTCAGGTCAGACAATGTATTGGTCAGAAAGTGTAACTGAAAGCTCTATACAACATGTTACATGTGAGTTACATGTGACATTCCCCTTCTCCTGTCTCCATAACAAGCTATATCTATTTACTTCACAGGGGGCAGAACGAGGCGAGGCCAGAATAGAGGTGTTGTCTCCTTAACCTTGAAGTGCATTCCCTTTGTGTTCTCTATGCAGGAGAGATATGTTCTGGTCTTCTCAAATGGGACACTATTCCATTTATAGTGAGGAGCCCTATTCCCATAGTAGTGCACTACTGTATATAGGGAATAGGGCACCCCACTATAAAGGGAATAGGGTGCCATTTGGGACACAGGCATGCTATAGCTCCCATAGGTTTTATTGGCCATAAATAACTACAAGTATGCCAACTACAAATGTGATCTAAACTTGGTAGTTGGCACACAGTGTACAGCATATATGTTTTTTTGCTAGTTATTGAATGAATGGATTAATAAAGTAGTGTATAATTTAGCTAAGTAGTTATATCTAGGATAAAATGTACAGATCATTCTAGGAAATGAAGAGAATTGACATGAATACAATAAACATAGCAAAGAAAAATAAACAGAAAGGTAAACCAATTAACCATTTAGTAATTAACAATACACATTTCTCACTTCACAATGATCTTACCGTAGCACCCACACATTAGTTTAATGAATTTCCTCAACTGAAGTTCACTTAGGTAATATTTTATTTCATTTATTCATTTAATTTTTCAAAACTATTTTTTTCCATAATAAATTTTACTTTGATTTCAATAATAAAGAAATAGTCACAATTTGAACATAAAATACCGTAGAAAAAAATACCACAGGTAGAAATAAACAAAAGAAACAAACAAACAAGGAAGAA
Source organism: Salvelinus sp. IW2-2015 (assembly GCF_002910315.2). Taxonomy (NCBI): domain Eukaryota; kingdom Metazoa; phylum Chordata; class Actinopteri; order Salmoniformes; family Salmonidae; genus Salvelinus; species Salvelinus sp. IW2-2015. Next base: position 48,478,853 of record NC_036848.1, read on the forward strand.
TTCATAATCATCATTATTTATAGGTCATAGTAGTTCTCCTCATACTCATTCCAAGTACATCAGGTCGTCAGGAAAGCAGAATAGAATTGACATTAGAATGACAGTACAAACACACAAACGGTTGAAATGGTTGCTTCTTTGTCTTATTTCTTCTTCAGATTGTTTCCATCAGCCCAAGCGTACACTGGACAATCATATTATAGGACCACTTGGAAACACATACATCATCATCATCATCATTCGGAATATAGGTCTTCATTCTCAAGTAGCTAGGTTTAGTTTGGCGGGCAGGTATCGGGAGGAAGGCAGTCTGTTACTGTTATTGCCCCAGCAATTGGGAGGGGGCGGGAATGGGGAGAAAGGCAGTGAAACCCTGGAGACGTTACCTCATCCTGCATGTCATCATCATGCCATGCCTCTGCTGTACACTATTATCATTGCTTTGTAGAGTTTGAGGACCAAGTCAGGTTACTACTGGGCCGGGTTAATATATCTATTAGATCAGGTTGGCATTTGTATAAAAACTCAACAGGAACACATGTATAAAGGCGGAATGAATAATTAAATAATCCCCCCCAAAAATGGCATTGCGGATCGATGTCATAGTAAAATCTTCTATATCTAGCAACACTTAATAACATTTAATTTTGTATTTTTGTAATTTTCTTATTCTTTTTTTTATTCCAAAAATGGTTGGAGGAGGAGCAGATATAGTTTGCGTGGTCATCTATACAACAGGCTATAAAACACCACTTTGTCACAGTCCAGAAAGCACATATAGATGTGGTTGTACTGTATATAAACATATGTACTGTAACTGTAATAAGATACGTTTTGCGTGCATGGAGTTCCAGTATCAGAATGATCGCGTTCAGAACGTTCCGACTTCTCCTTCCAGAATTCTGTTAAACACATTGCCTTAGATTCCACACTGATGTTGAAAACCAAGTCGTCCAGAATTCTTAACTGGCAAAGATGAATCTTGAATAGAACTTGACATAAGTCTTTCAAGATCAAGATTAATCGTAGGCCCTTTTGTCTTTGCACTGTTAACAGATCGGGCGGCCATTTTTTATATTAGTCTGTTTTGGGCCATTACTGCCACTATAAAAAGTGCAAATACTTTGGCTGATTCCTCAAACAAACGTACCATCTTTATCCTTTCACTTCCTTCTTTACTGTTGCCTTGCCTTCCCATGATCTCTTTTCTTTCACTCGTCATCCGTTGTTGGAAATGTTTGGAGTTGGGTTTTCTTTATGTACCTTATTTATGCGTTTTGTGTTTTATGTATTTTCTCGTAAAGATCCCAGCAAACACAAAGACAGGATATGTAAATGATAACATGAAAACATTGGAGTTTGTTGTTGTAATATTGTATATTTCTCAATTGTATATCTCTCCTCTCACATTTAACTCAAACTTCGAGAGTGAGATATTGGCTAACCAATATCCTGGTAATAAACAGAACAGGTCACAGATGGCGTTAATTGGTTAGTTTGTTGATCCATGATGTATAGGTACTTCGGTTGATTATCTGATTATTCTGCAGCTTGCCATAAGGTTGAGACACTCTTTCTTATCATTAGTATAGTCCAGTACAGTACCGCCATCTCCCTGGTGCTATTTCTTATAGTCCAGTGTGCTTGGGTAGAAGAATCTAAAGGAAGATGTTTCGTTTTTTACTCCTTTTCACTTTCCAGTATACCACCACCCACCATGTCTTAGATAAAATGAAAGACTAAATGTTCTTTTGTTGTTTTTGTTTAATTTTTGTTTGTTCGTTATTATACACTTTTTATTGGTCTTCCGATCTCCGGATTCGTCTTTTTGAGTCATAAAAAGTTTGAATAATTGGTCCAATCTTTGCGAGGGGCCAGTGGTGACGACCAGAGACAGTAAGGATCACACGTAGTACTCCTTGTCTTTATTCTTCTTGCTCTTAGAGGAAGTCTTGGCGGCGTTCGGCGGTTTCTCCTTCACCACCGTCCCGTTGGACTGCGATGTGTTACTGATGTAGTTGCGGCTCTCGTCTACATGGTAAGAACCCTCATCCCGGTTGCGGTATTTGTACATGGCGTAGAGCAGGATGAGTATACAGAGGGCGGCTGCCGCTATGATTCCAACCACCATCCCCGTGGTACTGCTTGACTCACGGAACACCCCCTCCGATGGACCAGGGTAGCCCTTCACCGCCGGACCTGTTGGGTTAGCTGTGGAGAGGACGAGAGAGGGATATGGATAGGGAGAGAGAAAGGGGGTTAGGGGAGAGAAAGAGAGAGGAGGAAGTGAAGGGGGTTAGGGGAGAGAAAGAGAGAGGAGGAAGTGGAGGGGGTTAGGGGGGAGAGAGAGAGAGAGCGAGAGGAGGGGGTTAGGGGACAGAGAGAGAGAGAGGGAGAGAGAGAGAGAGTGAGAGAGAGGAGGAAGTGGAGTTATTATAAGTAGCTCATATCCAACACAAGGAAGACTATACCATTCCACACAGAACACATTCCATAGCTTATATACTTCTGACAAATACTCAAAAATAAGTAACACAATGAAAGTTTATTTTCACCTTTATTGATTTCACACAATGACAACAGAAAGTGAATGGATTTCTCTCAGGTGCATTAACATCAATATACAGTATGATCAATATCATTAGCCACTATGAAAACAGCCTCAAGGTGTGCTAGCAGATTCCAGATCCCCTGACCTGAGTGCACCTACCAACAGTCACTTCATTCTATTTGTATGAGTAACTCATAACCAGTGCACCTACCAACAATCACTCATAACCATGACATGGATGAGCTCACCCACATACGGTAGAGTAGGGATGTGAGGACATTTTGACAGTCCACAGTGATTCATAGTCACCAACAACAGGCCATCCAGAGAGAACCAGCTTCGTCATTATGATGCAAATTACAAATTAGCAACATAATGATCCCCATCAATTTCAGTATATTTCATTTTCAATGAATGAAATGAATTGGCAATGGCCAATGCGGTCTCTGTAATGAACTCTAAATGTTTGATAACAGCGGATTAATAACTGAGCTATATTGCACTTTTGGGAGCCATTTGCACCGACTGAATGGGAAGCTGATTAGATATCAGACAGCCCTCTTTGTGTTCCGAGTGCCGTCCAAATTATAATCCATCTTCCATCAGCTTTCTCTGATAGGCCTCTCCACTGTTCCCCTTCATATCACTCTCTCCCATTCTCTCTCTCATTTTTATTTCTCTTTCTCGGTGTCGAGCTCTCTCTCTCATTTTCTCGTTATCCCTCTCTCTCTGTGCTAATGCCCTCCTTAGATTAAGTACTTTTAAACTTTCACCTCATCTCTTCCTCCTCTATTCCTTTATACCTTTACCTAACTTAGTGGTTCATGTTCTGACTTCAGGTTCCTGTGCACAATGTAATGGCAGATTACAGCTCATGAGAAACCCTGGACTAGAGCACTAGAGCAGGTATGCTAACAACAGACATAGGCTATGTCCCAAATGGCATCATATTCCCTATATAGTGCACTACTTTTGACCAGGGCCCATAGGGACTAAATAGAGGTAAAAACAATATATATACTGTACATAGGCACTATATAGGGAATAGGCTGCCATTTGGGTCATAGTCACAAATGCAAGGACAGGAGAAGAGAGTGCAGTAAGCAGGTGAGCAGCTAACAATGCTAGCAGACACTCAAGGACAAGACGAGAGGAGAGCAAGCGCCGCTAGGAGATTGAGTGTGACTGAGCCTAGCAACAGATTAGCTTTGCCCGTGACAAGCCAAGTTATCCTTGTAGACAGGTGTGAAGAAGGCGCTGGCCTTGTGGGCACAAGCCACAGGCTGACACGCTGGCGACACACCCCTCCTCCAGCTAACATTGTGAAAGGAGAGAGAGGAGAGTTTACAGTGGGTTAGCTACTTGTGTTACATTTTCAATCTATTCTTCGGTTCAGGGTCAAAGATTCGACAGTGGAGATAATGTGGTGGCTGGTGGTGTGAAGAGGAGGAGGTGGGGGAGGAGGAGGGAGGAAGAGCGGTAGAGAGAGGGAGAGAGAAAGAAGAGAGAGAGGAGAGGGTGAGAGAGGTAGAAAGAGAGAGGGAGAGCGATAGAGGTAGAGAGAGGGAGATAGAAAGAGAAACAGAGTGACTTGTTCGTATGGAGCCGTGTTCATATGCAGCCAGTCAAGCAACCTCTCCCTGACCTCGCCCGCCGTCTTGTCAACCGTCGCCCGTGGAGTGAAGATCAAGCGTGCACAACTTGTACTTTCGCTTTAAATCCTTCCAAAAAGGTCAAATAAGGGGAGCTTATATTTGTCCTGTTTCACACATGTACAAGTGTGTAACCTGTACAGTGTGTGGTGAAATGGAAATGTGTTTTTTGTCTATCCCACTCCTCCTGAGACCAGCCAGGTCACCCGTGATACAAGTCAGTATTCGACGTCCATCCATGTCTGAGGACGGGAGATGATGTGGAAACCGGCCACTAGGGGCAACAGTGAGTGCTGTTACCTGATTCCTTTAGTTATCATACACATACAAACATCACTACATCACACCTGGTCAGACCAACTAGCCCCCACCCCTACAGTATATCCCTTATTACTTCCTGCCACATGGCCTCAAACTGCACCATTTTGTTTCTCTCCATTGCCCACTCTCTTTAGATTTTTTGATAAGAAAGCATTTGACCTTTCCATTGCGTGAACTACGGAGGATTGGCTGATTTCCAGTTTTTGAGTATACGTTTTTTAAAGATAATCGATGAGAAGAGTATTGTCCAACCAATTGGGTATCTCACTGCACCCTCATATATCATGTCTTCAAATATACAGACAGACAAATTAAAAGTACATTTACATTGCAGTACCTCTGACATGCATCTTTCCAACTCCGCCCATAACTTTTTTAATTTTGAAACATTCCCAGAAGGCATGAATTATTGAGTCATTAGTAGTTTTACACTTCAGACATGACTCTGCCGTTGTGCTGTAGAATTTTGTCTCTTGTATAATACATTCTATACAATACTTTATACTGGATTAAGAATACATTTTCATTAACTGTAATTTTGTTTGTTATGTTCCAACACTCCCTCCATCTTGTGTCAATATCAGTTATTTTTATATCTTGGTTCCAATAGTTTATATTTGTTTCTACGAGATTGTCCGTTGTATAGGCTCACTGCAAGATTTTGCATACAGAAGAAAAAAAAAATCTAATTTACATTTTGTGATATAAAACTTTTAAGTTGGATTTATTTGAAAATATTGGTCAACCCAAAATTGCTTTTTAATGCTGTCTAGGAAATACATAGATTTCCTATACCAAGTCATTTACGGTTTCTATGCGTTTAGTTTTAATTGGTATTACCGAAAATGAATATAAAAACTTTAGCAGCCATGCCATTCTAAAGAGGTTCATTCTAACTGTAAGATTTAGGATAAGAATATTCCATGTAACTAGATCTGCTTTCATATTGTTGAGTAATGGAATAAAGTTATCTTTATATATTTGTTGTTTGTTTTCACTTATTAAGCATCCTAAGTATTTCATATTTTTTGTGGTCCACATAAAGGATTGCTGTAGATTGTGAGTTTTTTTTCTTATATTACCATTATTTACATTTTTCCCATGTAAATTTTATAACCTGAGATTTTTGAGTATTAAAAATTGGTCAGGTACATCAGGAGACCATCTGCAAATAATTTTTGTTTATATTCATGTTTACCAATACTGATACCTGTTATGTTTGGGTCCTGTCTAATTCTTTCTGCAAGCGGTTACAATTGTCAGGGGGTCGGGGGGACATCCTAGTCTAGTGCCCCTTTCTAAAGCAATTTCATCAGATTATGTATTATTTGTGTATATTTTTCTTTAGGACGTTTACACAATATGTTTTATAAATAAAAAAAAATTCTGCTAGAAAGTTTAAAGTTTCCAATGTTTAGAATAGAAAAGGCCATTCAACACAATCAAAAGCCTTTTTTTCGGCATCAACAGCCATTATTGATTCATCTATATCTGCCTCTCCAAAGGTTGCAAGTTCGAATCCAGCGATAGAAAGTCATTTTTAGATTTTGTTTTAAGTCTATCCCAAACCTTAAGCCTAACCTTAAAAATACGGAGTTAATGCCTAAACGTAAACACTTTGGAATTTGACGTTTGCAACAATCTTGAAATTATTTGTTTGAAAAACATGGATGAACGTCTGTTTCTGACGTGAGACTGTGAGAGCTAGTTGCCTGAGACACCCTCTGCGAGTGGGGTCACGGCATGGGATCAGACATTATTGAAGGTGACCCGAGAGAAACTAGGGTTAAATGCCTTGCTCAAGGGCAGATATTTTTTACCTAGTCGGCTCAGCTTTTCGGTTACTGGCCCAATGTTCTAACTGCTAGGCTGCATGCCAATGGGAGTCAATGGGAGACAGAATACCACCCACTCAGTCTCCCTCTCCCTTCTGACACCCCCCCCCCCACCCATCATTGATGTGTTGCAAATATTATATAGAACCAGTGGGCAACAACAACACATCACTGATCTTATGGAAACATATCTCAATGTACCACTAGGGATCATAGAGACATTTAAAGAGATAATAGAAATGCTTTACTTTTGCCTGCTGCGTGTCTTGAATCTATCAGTTTGTTCTTCTACTCTCTATACTAATCTCATGAAACATAAGCTCTTCTCCTGTCCTTCTTCACCCCAAGCATCTGTTGTACAGTACAGTACAATTAGCACATAATGCATGCTAATAGGGACCAATTTGGAAGATATAGAGAAGATATAGAAGAAGGAAATAATGGGACAGTGTTGCTCCGCAACAACAAAGACATGACCATCAGATGAACCCTGTAGCTACCTATCGTATGACAAGGATTAAGGATTTTATACTTTGATATATTTTTTTCCCTCTTCTTTTTTTGTGTGTCAGTTTCATCTGATATTCCTACAAGTTTAATGAACAGAGGGTGAAAGAAAAGGACATGAGCTAAAACGATTTATAGATAAGATGAAGATTACTTTATTGGTCAATTAATTGCACACAAGGTCCAAACGAAATTTGACTTCCGTTTTTAACCCAACTGCTCAGAAGGACACACATACATACAGAAGCACATACACTTTTTTTGTTGTTTGGGAGAGGTGCAGGGGGCTGCCACATTTGGCGCACTGGGAGCTGTTGTTGTGTGTTGTTAAGTGCCTTGCTCAAGAGGCACAATGGCAGGCAATGGCATTTAGGTTTTGAAATCCAGCAACCCTCCGGTTGCCAGCTCAATTCCCGCCCAATTTTTTCATGTCCGAACACGGGATTAAAACTGTAGCCCATTTGTCGCTATTACAGCGAATTAAGGATTCATTTATCTTCAATGAGCGGACTGGTCTGGGGGGGGGTACCGTACAGTGAGATTCACTACTTAGCAGACTGGGATGGAGGGAGTATAGAGTTCAGAGAACAGTGAGATTCACTACTTAGCAGACTGGATGGGGAGGAGTATAGAGTTCAGAGAACAGTGAGATTCACTACTTAGCAGACTGGGATGGGGAGGGAGTATAGAGTTCAGGGAACAGTGAGATTCACTACTTAGCAGACTGGGATGGGGAGGGAGTATAGAGTTCAGAGAACAGTGAGATTCACTACTTAGCAGACTGGGATGGGGAGGGAGTATAGAGTTCAGAGAACAATGAGATTCACTACTTGTATTAGCGCTCCTGTGTTGTATTAGCGCTCCTGTCTGTATTGTGCTGACACTGATGTGTCTTTGTCCAGACAGATTAACCTTCATTAAGGATTATCAGACTAATAGTCCAGCGCCCAATGAGGTCTATCAAACTATACACACGACCCTCATCAATTAGTGTCATTACCAGTAGATATACAGTGGCCAATCTATATACTGTAACCTAATACCAACCCTAAATGTACAGTACATTAAGGCTTATTAGTCTGTACTCCAGCACCAATGGTGTCTATGAAACACAACCAGTGGAACAACCTCTTAATCCCATGAGTCACTGGTTAGCGTCACACATGCAGTAGATGTACAATAAGCATTTAATATAACCTAAAACCAACCCTAAATGTACATGAAGGATTATTAGAGTGTAGTCCAACACAATCAAACACCTGACCCATGGAACAACCCATCAGTTATCGGTTAGCCTTACTCATGCAGTAAATATACTGTAGGTCCACCATTTTATGGGTTTTGTTTGGTAAGTACTGTAGGTCTATCTCTCTGCTGTTTTTCAATAGAGCAGGGATTTCTACCCGGTATTTACAGTTGAAGTCGGAAGTTTACATACACTTATGTTGGAGTCATTAAAAGTAGTTTTTAACATTTCTTGTTAACAAACTATAGTTTTGGCAAGTCAGTTAGGACATCTACTTTGTGCATGACACAAGTCATTTTTCCAAAAACTGTTTACAGACAGATTATTTAATTTATCCTTCAAAACAAAGAGGTGATCCTAACAGGGAATTTTTACTGGGATTAAACATCAGGAATGTTGAAAAATTGAGTTTAAATGTATTTGGCTAAGGTGTATGTAAACTTCCGACTTCAACTGTATCTCCCTGTTGTAACACACCTGAATCAGCTAATCAAGGTCATGGTGGGCAGCTAATTAGTAGAATCAGATGTATAAGATTAGGGTTAGGTTGAAGCAAAATCCAGCTAGAGGGTTGCTATTCAGGAGGGGGGTTGGTGTATGTCTGGACCCCCTCCCTGTCCTTCCTTTAGTTGGGGTGGAGAGAGAAAGATAGTTGTTATGGGGAGGTAGTCACGTACACTGACGATTGTTTAACAGACAAATGGTTGTCTTTTCATTTGTCCTTAATGAATAAAATAGCATAAAGGAACTTTGAAAATCCCTTTTTTGAGTGCGGAACCTCAACAATTTATTCGTATGTCGAGGTAGTGCCATCCCATATCGCTCCCATCCCAGAATGCTTCACTCTCCTCTCCGCATCTTCTTTAACAGTCCATCACCAAGGCAAAGCGAAGGAAATTATAAACCCAGGGAGAAATGGCGCCTGAAACAAGTGTTTAAAATTATGGCCGCTCTTATAAACTCTACTCAAGCGTACCCAAGGGTAAAATTAGACGGACAAAAAACAACCTTAAAGTGGTGAGAGCCTAGCTTCATGATGGTACAGCAGGGGAGAGAGAGAGACAGCGAGAGGGGGCGGGTGAGGGGGAGAAATGGGAGGGGTATGGAAGGTGAAGCGAGATAGATAGCTAGAAAGAGTGAGTATTAGAGAGACAGGGGAGAAAGGGTAGAGAGAGTGAGAGTGAGAAAGATATTGTGATGTAGAGAAAGATACTGTGAACTGAAGGGGGAAACTTTTAAGGGAGTGAACTGATGTAAAAGCTACCAGAATAACCTTTCTCCCTCTCTTCATTTAATCTCTGGTTGAAACGCTTAGTGTGCCTCCCAAATAGCACACTATTCCCTAAATAGTGCACTACTTTTGACCATTGCCTGACCATAATAAAACCCCCTGCTGTTTTATTCATGTTTTATAACCCTCCGACAATGTGTAATGTTTCAGTCATTTAGTCACAAGTCATTTCCCCTCAGCAAGGCTGTCGGGGCCTTGATGGGTGGTTGGGTTGGGGTTTCAGCAGGAGAGATAGGAGATATACCAATATATCGGGAAAAAAGAGACAGAAAATGAGACAAGCAGATATCATATGACTCTTATTCACCATGATATATACATATGATTGAGCAGAACGTAATGGTATGGCACTAAATTGCGGCAGTGCCGGTGTATGAAAGGCACTGAGAGCGGTAGTTGGAATGAAATGAGGCAAAATGAGGTATTGAAAAGGTGGTCTAGTAGCTCTGATGGTCTACTGTATGTCCTCGAAGCGACAGCTATGGTGATATGTCTCTGCTTGAATGAAAGAAGTTATTGGAGGATTCTCTTCTCTCTGTGTAATTCTAGCTTGGTCTCTTTCTTCCTCTATAGATGTCAACCTAAAGAGACCACGTCTCTCTCTCTCTCTTAGCAATCTCTCTTTCCATCTTTCTCTCTCTCTCTCGCTCTCTCTCTCTCTCTCTTTCACACACACACACACACACACACACACTCTCTCACTTCGCTCTCTCTCTCTTTCTCAGTTTAGATTAAATACAATTCAAAAGGCTTTATTGACATGGGAAACATGTTTACATTGCCAAAGCAAGTAAACACTCACAAACGTTTTTAAATAATATAGACTCTCTCTCTCTGTCTGTCTCTCTCACTCTCAGCTTTCCCTCTGCGTAATCTCTCTCTCCATCTTTCTCTCTCTGCCCCCCCATCTCTCTCTCTCTCTCTCTCTTTCTCTCTCTCTCTCTCTCTCTCTGTAACATTAGCAGTGTTGCACTGGGACTACTCATTTAAATAGCTTTGAAATGCTCGATGCAAACCCCCTTCATCCTCTACTTCTCTCAAGGAGGAGCGAAATGGGATCACAGATTCCACCCTGTCAGTTGGGATTTAAATAAATGGTCCTCTTTAAAGACTATTTCTCCTCATTTGTCCCTGGCGAAGGGGTTCATTTGTTTGACAATTTGCAATGGGAGTGAGAGCGTGGGGTTGGGGGGGACAGGGTAAGGGATGGGGAACAGGGAATGGGATTGGAGAGGGGGGAGGTAAGTGAGGGGGAGAAATGGAGAGTAGGGAATGGGAGAAGGGATGTAGATGAAGGGGAAAACATGGACGATGGAAAGGGAGTTAAGGAAGGAGGGATGTGAGTGCTGAGGAAGGAACATAGAGAGCGAGGACGGGTGAGGCGGAGGGGGGAAGGGGTTGCTTCAGGTGAGGGTGAGGCCTGTTCATGTTCTCCTTGTTGTGAAGTAACGGAGCAAACCGGACTACTTAGACTATAATGAACGGATACAGGGCCGACTGACCTTCCTTTAGTGGGATTGATGGCATGGAGAGATGTGCTCTGGTTATGCACTGTCATTTACCCTGTCGTTTATCATCTACACCTGGATGGATTTACTGTAGGCCTATACAATTCTTGCTTTACTGTACACTGGTTTGACAAGAAATATGCATGTATGTTAACCTAGGAGATACAGTTAAATTACAAACCATACAGTATATTGGGATTTGACATCCTTGGGATGGGAAAATATAGTATGAGTACAGGAGCGTGTTGTACTAATAGTAATAGTAATATACAGTACTACAGTTAAAGGGTAGGAAGCAAGAGTTTTTACTCAAGAACGTAACAACACAGTGTGGTCCAGTGGCGACCCGTTATTCTGCCCCACCTGTTTTGAGCCCCACCTATTTAGCTAAAAAATATCTAATATTGTTTCTAGCAAAACACCAGTCTCAACGTCAACAGTGAAGAGGCGACTCCAGGATGCTGGCCTTCTAGGCACTCTTCACTGTTGACGTTGAGACTGGTGTTTTGCAGGTACTATTTAATGAAGCTGCCAGTTGAGGACTTGTGAGGGGTCTGTTTCTCAAACTAGACACTAATGTACTTGTCCTCTTGCTCAGTTGTGCACCTGGGCCTCCCACTCCTCTTTCTATTCTGGTTATAGACAGTTTGTGCTGTTCTGTGAAGGGAGTAGTACACAGCGTTGTACGAGATCTTCAGTTTCTTGGCAATTTCTTACATGGAATAGCCTTCATTTCTAAGAACATGAATAGACTGACAAGTTTCAGAAGAAATGTCTTTTTTCTAGCCATTTTGAGCCTGAATTGAACCTACAAATGCTGATGCTCCAGATACTCAACAAGTTTAAAGCAGGCCAGTTTTATTGATTCTTTAATCAGAACAACAGTTTTCACTGGGCTAACATAATTGCAAAAGGGTTTTCTAATGATCAATTAGCCTTTAAAAATTATAAACCTGGATTAGCTAACACAACATGCCATTGGAACACAGGAGTGATGGATGCTGATAATGGGCCTCTGTGCGCCTATGTAGATATTCCATTAGAAATCAGCCATTTCCAGCTACAATAATCATTTACAACATTAACAGTGTCTACACTGTATTTCTGATCAATTTGATGTTATTTTAATGGACAAAAAATTTGCTTTTTTTTCAAAAACAAGGACATTTCTAAGTGACCCCAAACTTTTGAACGGTAGTGTACGTCACCGCAAAATCTAGGGGGAGAGCTCAAAAATTCAAGCCCCTTGGGTGCTGCCATAGAGTTACATTAGAAGTGCCCATCCAAGAAGGCTCAAGGTCATTGGCCACAGATAAAATGATAAAATCAGATCACGTTATATCTACCTTAGCTTTGATTGGACTGATCATGTCAGCATACTTTCAAAATCTTAGCTAGCAAGCTAGACAAGCAGTCATCATTATGAATCATGTCAACAATCTACTGGCAAATCCTTTTCAATCCTTGTGATATGAAGATAAATTATAGATAAAACGTATAGGTGCTCATCGTCCATTGGGCATAAACCACAAATTCAACAATGAGTGGATTGGAAGGCTAACTGCAAGCATTTGCAAAGAAATCACTAGCCTGCTATTCAGTGGTGGGCGTGTGATTCAAGTCTGGGTTTAAGGGTATATCTTCCTAGCTTAAAAGGATAAACATTCAACACCATGGGCATTGGCCATGCTGTCAATCCAGCATGACTTCTGCCTCGTTCAAAACAACTGGAAACTCGGAGCTGGGAAATCTCAGACTTCAGTGAGTTCAAGACAACTGGGAACTCGAAAAGAAATGAGCTCCAACTCGGAACTCTGGCCTCTTTCTAGAGCTTTGACCTGAAGATGACTGACGTCATGATTCAACCTTATTATCTTTTTAGAGTTCCCAGTTGTCTTGAATGCACCATAAACCCAGAGAATACCAGACTTTTATGACAAAGTTTGATGACAAAATTTGCCCACAAGGACGGCCGCGCCACCTTCCAGTTCAAGTGAGCACAGCACAACAAGGTGAGTCCAAAAATGTACAGTTTTGTATGCTGCTGCAAAAATTATGTAATATGCCAGGGAGATATGTATACTGTAGCTAAGAAAGTAATACTAAGTGTGTAGTAAGCTGTTATTAGCCCATGTGTCTCACCCTAATAATTTGGTCCCTTTCCCCCTCATCATTTAGCCTACTGTTCTGACTTGGTGGTGTACATGTAGCCTATAGCCTGTTTTAGAGAAATGTAATCATTGAATATTGTAAGAGCTTTCATTGTCTGCGTATATGCCCCCTTTATTTATCCTAGGCCTCTGACTTGGTGTGCAGGGAGAATACTGTAAGAATGGCCCATGTTCTGAATTCTGTCGCTATAAATTTCATAAGTGCTGAACAAATAATTATATTTAGCTCGCTCATTAATGTCTTAAACTAAATTACGAATTGCCTCTTATCCGCTCGTTGTCCCCTTATGCCGTAGTTTGTACATCTCAATTGTCAGTAGAAACCGCATTTGTTTAAGAAAGTCAGCCATATCAGCTGTTTTTTTAAAAGGCAGTATATGAGGCTGAATGAACTATTTCGTTGCCAGACAAGGCTCTGCTGATAGCCAGGTGTAGCAGTGGTAAGGATTCACACTATGGTGCTGAAAAGAAAGCTCTGCTGTTGGGACAGCTTTATGTAGGCCCTAACAGTTTGTGGGCACTGTCACCAGTATAGTGCAATTAATGTATTGTTTAGTCTTTTGCTGGCATGCATCTAAAACAATTATTTTGTTTGCCCCAAGAAGATTTACATGCAAAAATTGCCACCGGTGTGGTCAAAGACTTAGTAACATAGTCATAGTCACGATCTGGTTACCTATAACTACAAAAATGGTTATGTTTTGGGATTATTACATATTTACCATATTTACCAAATAAGTAAATATTACATATTTACTTATTTCCAGATGTCTTCTAAACTGCCCACAATGCACTATTTCTCAACATCAAATGGAGAATCTACTCTGTGATACCTAGTTCGTATGCTAGCTCGGTAGCTAGCTCAAGCTGGCTAACGTTAGCATCCTCATGCTCTTCACAGACTTTGTGGCTGTGTTATCTAGTGGGAACCCGTTAGCACGACAGGCTCTGGTGCCTTCTTGCCGTGGCCTCAAAACAAAAGAGAAAATCATACCTGCTAATTGTGTAGTACCTCGTCTGTTCTACTTTTTGTTTTGTCAACTTTATGGCATGTATTCTGAGAAGTATCTAAGAAGTAGGCTGTAGGGAGATTTGAGTTTTGTGACTTTTTCCGCCTTTGCTTAGTGTTAGCACGCTAGCTGACTGACATCTGGAATCTATGTAATAGGGATTTTTCGTGCTATATAGCTATTGCATTTCACTGACTCTCCCACACCCTAGGAAAACATTTTCCGACATGACTTTGCCATTCTTTGGATTTCTGATGGGTTTTATGTAATACCTGGCAAAAATAGAAAAGTGAGATGTAACTTTGCATTGGGACTTTGATGTGTATACTAATGCAAATCCACATGTTACATGTGGTTACGTTTATGCTACCTACCCTTTAAGGATGTTCACCACAATTCAGTATTACATCCAGGACAGTTTAGTCAGCTATAATCATGCATGTAACATGATAGATAAATGGTTATGTAGTATCCCACCCAGGACTATGGTTGCAAACCTACCTAGCTAGGATGAAGTACACTCCCCTCCGTATTTATAGATTACTGCACCTGTACATAACCCATCTACAATTTAGCCCAAACAACTACCTCTTTACCTACTGTATTTATTTATTAATTTATTTTGCTCCTTTGCACCCCATTATTTCTGTCTCTACTTTGCACTTTCTTCCACTGCAAACCAACCATTCCAGTGTTTTTTAGTTTTTATTTTACTTGCTGTGTTGTACTCACTTCGCCTCCATGGCCTTTTTATATTTTTATTTATTTATACATATATTTGTTTGCCTTCACCTCCCTTATCTCACCTCACTTGCTCACATTGTATATAGACTTATTTTTTTTCACTGTATTATTGACTATATGTTTGTTTTACTCCATGTGTAACTATGTGTTGTTGTATGTGTCGAACTGCTTTGCTTTATCTTGGCCAGGTCGCAATTGTAAATGAGAACGTGTTCTCAATTTGCCTACCTGGTTAAATAAAGGTTAAATAAAATAAAATAAAAACATTTATTTGTAAATTTGGCTCTATACGCCAGCATTTTGGTTTTGAGATCAAATGTTTCATGAGGGGACAGTACAGAAGTTCACCTTTTATTTGAGGGTATTTTAATATATTTCTGTTTTATTGTTTCGATATGAAAGCACTTTATGTATCTAGTCCCCCTATTTGAAAAAGTTGTATTATTTTTTGTATTAGTCAAAAGGTTCATTTTTCTTTCCCATATTCCTACAACGAAATTACTACAATATCTGTATGTCTTTAGCTAAAATGAGGTTGGCTATCTTACTGACACGTCACTATAATCCACACAGATTAGTTGAACAGTAGCGCCAACATTTCCTCACCACAATCACCAGCTGTCAAACTCAGACTTGTCGCACCACAGCAGAGGATCAGCCCTAGTAGAAAGGTCACTGTAGCAACCTACTGCTGGAGTATAGCTTCCTTCCAGAAGGCCCAACACAAATGGTATTACTTATAATCTCTCCTCTTCAAATGAGAGAAGAAGAAGTAATGCCATCCATTCATCTCTCTATCTCTTCCTTCACGAACAGACAGATCATCTGTTTCATCCTACTGCTGGTGTAAGCTGTGTTAAGTAACAAACAGGTGTAACATTTGTCCTTAAAGTACGTAACTGTCCAGTGAAAATCTCACTTCATGTTCTGTTAATTTATACCCAAATAATGTTGTTGGCCTCCTGAAGAGGATGAGCAGTCCAATCAGTGGTCTACTCGCATGCATATTTTTAATGACCGGTATACGCCCACACTATTACAACACAGAAAATCTGTTTTTTTAAATACTTCATTACCATTTTTTGGAAGGAAAACAATTTCACTCATATGTAATTAATTATAGGTTAATTATAGGCCATATCTAATAGAAATCTGGAAACACTGGACAGTTTGATTTGAGCCTTTAAGAAGAAGTGACCCCATCCCTCCATCACTCTATCAACTCAACCACTGCTTGAGCTGCTCCTTTCCTAACATATTAACTTAAGAATGGTTTTACATTTGTCCTTAATTAGCTGAATGTCCTCGAGACAAAGAAGTGACACCATCCATTCTTCGCTTGCTTCCTTTATTTACCCATCCATCCCTCCATCTATTCCTTACTTACACTTAAGTCAGGTATTAAGTCTGTCTTTAGATATTAACTTAACTCAATCTTCCGTCACTTCTTTAATTAGCCATTTGTCCTTGAGAAGAAGAGATGATACCATTCACCCCTATATTCATCCATCAATCGATTACCTCCATCCCTCCCTTTACTTTCAGTACGGCAAGCTGGCCTTGGCCTACGTAAGTCTATGTCCATGACCCTGAGTGTGGACCTGAGTGTGTCTGATTTCAGGCATGCATGTGCGAGCCCAGAGTGACTCTGGCTATCTGATAATGCTCACAGGACTGTGAATTGAACACAGAACTGACCGAGCGAGCATGAAATGAGTTCAACCAATGCTGTGATGATTAATAAACCGTGCTTGACCTTCCAAGTAAATGGTGCAGCGGAGATCTGGAGCCCTTTTACCCATAATGCTCAGTGTGAGCATGTCTGGGTCCAAGGGAGAGAGGGACAGGAAATGAGAGTAGGGCATATGGAAGCTTTCTGTCTCTGCATGACCGCAGCTAGACTCAGGGTGTATCCGAATTGGTACCATATTTCCTATATAGTGCACTAATTTTGACCAGAGCCATTGTGTGTCAATTTGGACACAACCCAAGTGTCTGCTTTAGCTAGAAGAAGTCCTGGATGGATGGGTGGGGGGATATGGATACAGTGATGAATGGCATGATGAAATGTATGCCAAGTAGGTTAATATGTCAATACATGTGTGCTAATGTCATCATGAATACTAAAAGGTGCACACAGAATACTAGTGATTTCTATACATTTTTTCTGCTGTGAACTGTATCCGATCCTCAGTCCTGGTTTGCTTTTGAGAAAAACGAATAGACTGTAATAATGAGAGGAAAACAGGGGGCAATAAGGTATTCATATTAATGATGAATATATATAATATTCGTCCTGTATCAGATTCTAGTCTTCTTTCTTGATTATATGCTCATAAACTCACAATGATTAGAGGAAGCCTGATAAGTGCCTAGTGTAAATCCCCAGATTTTTGTTGTTGTTGAACAGAGCACAATATGAGTCAAATGGTTTGAATCTGGTATGAGTGAGCATTTGGTCTTTTGAGCAATTTATCCATATTCTCTTTATCCTCTTCATAAACTTACAATGATTATAATGAAACTGCTGTAGTAGCCTATACTGAAAAAAAAATATCCTGTGTGAGTGAGTATTTGCCCTTTTGGCTGGGGACAATGGGGACAATGCCAGAGCGAGGCCGCTGCTGCCTGCTGGAAGACTAAAAGGTAACGCCACAATATTTTATGGATGTTATTCCATTCCCTTAGCTAGGGCAATAATGCATTTCATGCATCATAGACCTTTCCTAAAGGGAATCAGGCAGGGGTTAGGGAGGGGGGGGCTACAGCAAGTGTTTACTTTTCGGTTTGCTTAATGCCTCTGCAGAAAGCAATTCCACCACTTGGTGAACCCAGAGAAGGGTCCCGGGAGTTGTGTTTTTCTAAAAACCACCGCTGAGGCGAGCTCCTCTTCTCCTCGTTTCCCCCTCGCTAGGGTTAAATCTGGCATCTGCCACTCAAAACGAATAAACAGACACATTGGTTACGTCCCCAAAAGGCACCCTATTCATTATGTAGGGCTCTGGTCAAAAGTAGTGCACTATGTAGGCAATAGGGTGCCATTTGGGATGCGGTAAATGCCTTAGCGTCAAAGTTTAGCATGCTGATGACGCTGACGCAAAGCCAGAGAGATGGAAGGTTGGAGGAATGGAAGGAGGTTGGAAAGGAGTAAGAAATAATTGAAAATATGAATAGAGAGGAATCAGCATACAGGGAGAGGAGGGAGGGGTGGGGTCTGACAGCCAAGCAGACATGACTGGGAAATCCTGTTCCCTCAAAGACAAGTTATTATTATTATTATTTGTGCATGCACGTGTGTCAGTGAGCCGTGTCTGGGGTTTATCTCCACCGAGGAAGAGATAGGCCAACATCAAATGGAAGAAAATACCAAAATATTGCAAACATGGTTCACAGAATATTGACTACAATGGCGGAAGAATTGGCATAGCTTCATCTGTTAAAGGCCAACAAGCAGAGTCAATTCAAGGGTCTAAAGCACAGACAATGCTTGATGATTTATTTTCTCAATTGCTGTGACGGAATAGCCTATAAATTGTTTGGTTTCAATTGGTGAGGAGGATGTGTCCTTATCTTACTCTTGCTAGGGAATTTATCAAGTCAGAATATGGATATAGGACTTTAGATGCAAAGTCTCATTTTGACTTCAGTTATTTCTTAACATGTCTGCCAGGCAGCACCTAATTAAATAATGTGCTACAGTGGTTGGTGCTCTATAGGCCGTTGCCTTGTTTTCCAAAGCTGGATTTGGAATGCTCATGGCCATGGCATGAGTAAGGTCTATTGACATGCATGGTGCATGGTGCTCAGCAGTGGAACAGAGAAGAGAACATAGGGAGAGAAGGAGAGAGACCTCTTGCTGGGTATGATTGAATAGCCTATTATATGTGGGCAGTGACCTCCCAAGCCAGCAGCGTTGTGTTATTATTTCATTAATCTAAGCGCTAGTATAAAACAATATTTTACCAACATATTTTATTTTATTTACAGGGTGCTTTCCCTTTCCTGTCACTGCCATTTGATTTATGGGCCTTTTCTATACCTCGTTTTTGTTCACTCTCTTTCATAAACCAAACATATTAGCCACCAAATGTTAAACACTTTGGTGGCTATGTTGATGTCAATGTGATGTAAAAGGCTGGGGGATGGAAATTAGAGGAGCGAAGATGAAAGAGAGAAAACATGTAGATGATTAACCTTAACCTGCCTAAAGGCAAGTGGTTGGTGGAGAGAGAGAACGTAAGGAGGGGGGTGAGAGATCATTTGCTGAAACGCTGTGGGATGAGTATGATAGCAGCCTTCATACTACTTGGGTTCTCATCTCCAGCCTTCTTGTGTTGGCTAGGCTGTGATGAATTGTATATTTCGCACGACACAGAAGACTTGGAATAACTATTAACAGATGTGAAGAGACAAGGTAAATAAAAATGTGTGAACAAAAACACACATCCATAAAAAAAACGACAGTATGTAGATAAGATACAGTTGGATGTTAGGGATTGCTCTATGGGCTAAAGGGGCAATCTGGCTCTGGTTAGGAACTGATCATTAGATCAACCTTCCATGCCATTTCTCTCTGCTTGACTCCACTGAGAGTTGGCCCAGTCCGTTCGGCTTGACTCCACTCAGGATTGGCCCTGTCTGTTCTGTGGGCTCTCACTAGGACATGCAGCTGTTCTGTGAGGTGGCCTTGGCACTGTCCAGACTCAGTGTGTGTCCCAAATGGCACCTTATTCCCTATCTAATGCACTACTATTGACCAGGGCCCATGGGGGGCCCCTAAGGCCAAAGGGCTCTGGTCAAAAGTAATGCACTATGAATAGAATAGTGTTGTCAGGATACCAACATTTTAGTGACAATACAATACCAGACCAAAGTATCATGATACCAAGTAGTGTGTGTGCATGCGGGAACAATTCAGAGTTCACATACACCCCCCACACACAGCCTAGTCTCATCCATATGTATCCCTGTATCACTGTGTGGTGTCTTGAACCAGAGGGCCCAGGGGGAGGATTTGCTGCAATGTGATCTAATCTTAATACCAGCCCCACACTCTTAGAAAAAATAGTTCTAAAGGGGTTCTGCGGCTGTCCCCATAGGAGATCCCTTTTTGGTTCCAGGTAGAACCCTTTTAGGATCCACGTAGAACCCTCTGGAAACGGTTCAAGATGGAACCCAAAATGATTCTACCTGGAACCAAAACGGTTCTATCTGGAACCATAGCGAGTTCTTCAAAGGGTTCTCCGAAGGAGGGACCTTTTTTTCTTAGAGTGCAGCCCTATACTCAGCCCCTGGCCCCAGGCTATCCCAGCACAGCTCTATACTCGGCCCCTAGCCCCAGGCTATCCCAGCACAGCTCTAGCCTTGGTCCCAGCTCTATACCACCATTCTTCACCATATATATCCCTATGTGGTCTCTTCAAACAGAGGGACCAGGGAGATGATTCAATTTGGTGCAGTGTGATCTAATCCGGCTCCTGCTGGAAGATTAGCTCTGTGTGAGTGAACCTCGTGCTGCTGGCTCCGGGGATGCATCCGAAATGGCACCCTATTCCCTATATAGTGCATTCCTTTTGACCGGAGCACTATGGGTCCAGGTCATACAGAAGTAGTGCACTAAATAGGAAACAGGGTGCGATTTGTGATACACTAACTCGCCGCTTGCCACAGTTTACTTCCTCCCAGAGGTAAGAGAAATAAAGCAGGGCAATAAGTAAGCTGGTCTGATCGATGTCGCTTGATGGCTGTCGGGGGTTTGAGGGACGAGGAGGTGGGGTCAGGCCGCTGTGGGACGAGTGTCCAGTGATATAGCCTACAGCATGATCTAGAATTGACCTTGGGGAGAGGGGGGGGGAGGGGAGGGGAGGGGAGAGAGAGAGAGAGAGAGCAGAGAGAGAGAGAGAGAGAGAGAAGAGAGAGAAGAGAGAGAGAGAGAGAAGAAAGGCAAAAAACAAATAAAAAAAAAAGAAAAGAGGCGCGGGAAGAGGGGAGAGGGGGAAAAGGCCAGAGAGCGAGAGAGAGAGAAAGGGAGAGAGAGTCTGCTGCCATTGGAAAGTTCTCCAAATGGAATCGTCTTGTGTGTTATTTAACTCTAGCCTTCTTTTATCTTATTTGACAGTGATGTTCTGCACTTATAGCGGGTCAGGGTCAGGGTAATTTAGGACATTTCCTAATAATGGGGAAAAGTTCTACAACTACTTTTAATAGTCATAGTCATTTTGCAGAGCATTGCAATTCTAAAGTGCTTTATTGATAAAAAAAACTAAGTACAGTACGAAAAAGTAATAAAAGTATAGAAATGTATGCACTCACTCTGGATAAGAGCATCTAGAAAACTCATAGTATAGCACCATAGAGAGCCAAGGAGAGCATAGCACCATAGAGAGCCAAGGAGAGCATAGCACCATAGATAGCCAAGGAGAGCATAGCACCATAGAGAGCCAAGGAGAGTATAGCACCATAGAGAGCCAAGGAGAGTATAGCACCATAGAGAGCCAAGGAGA
>NC_036848.1:48504735-48527957 GCF_002910315.2 Salvelinus sp. IW2-2015
AGCACCATAGAGAGCCAAGGAGAGCCATAGCACCATAGAGAACCAAGAGAACATAGCACCAATAGAGAGCCAAGGAGAACATAGCACCATAGAGAGCCAATGAGCGTATAGCACCATAGAGAGCAAGGAGAACATAGCACCATAGAGGCCAAGCGAGAGGCATAGCACCATTAGATAGCCAAGAGAGCATAGCACCATAGAGAGCAAGGAGGGAGTATAGCACCATAGAGAGCCACGGAGAGTATAGCACCATAGAGAGCCAAGGAGGCATAGCACCATAGATAGCCAAGGAGAACATAGCACCATAGAGAGCCAAGGAGAACATAGCACCATAGATAGCCAAGGAGAACATAGCACCGTGTATAGCCAAGGATACATAGCACCATAAGAGACCAAGGAGAGCATAGACCATAGATAGCAAGTGAACATAGCATAGCATAACATGGAGACTTATAGTCTGTCAGTAAACGATTTAGATTTTTCACCTTTCAGAGTGAATCGGTAAACATGGTGTCAGTAAACGATTTAGTTTTTCACCTTTCAGAATAGATAGCAAGGAGAACATAGCACCATAGAGAACCAAGGAGAGCATAGCACCATAGAGAAGCTAAGGAGAAGCATAGCACCTTAGAGAGCCAAGGAGAGCATAGCACCATAGAGAACCAAGGAGAGCATAGCCACATAGAGCCAAGGAGAGCAATAGCACCATAGAGAACCAAGGAGAACATAGCACCATAGAGAAACCAAGGAGAACATAGCACCATAGAGAACCAAGGAGAACATAGCACCATAGAGAACCAAGGAGAACATAGCACCATAGAGAACCAAGAGAGAAAGCATAGCACCATAGAGAACCAAAGAGAGCATAGGCACCATAGAGAGCCAAGGAGAGCAATAGCACCATCTAGAGAGCCAAGGAGGCATAGCACCATAGAAGCCAAGGAGAAGCATAGCACCATAGAGAACCAAGGAGAGCATAGCACCATTAAGAGACCAAGGAGAGCATAGCACCATAGAGAGCCAAGGAGAGCATAGCACCATAGAGAACCAAGGAGAGCATAGCACCATAGAGAACCAAGGAGAGCATAGCACCATAGAGAACCAAGGAGAGCACCATAGCAAGGAGTGGGACAGTACAGTAACAGTAACCTGAGAAACTGTCCCACGCTGCATCAGTGACAGAGGATCCAGTCCTTCACGGTTGGCTGGCTGCACTGTCACAGATCCAGTGCTGAGCGCTCCTCCAAGTGTGTGAATGGCCCTGAACGCAGATATTAATCAGGATGTGGTGTTAGACAGCTGTCACCAGGGGAGCCCAGCAGAACCGGTGTCAAATCTCCCCTCGCTAGCAAGAGAGGGAAAGGAAGGATACCTAGGATATTCTGTTCGGGGAAGCAGTGTGTGCCTCTAAAGCATCCACACTGGAGCACACTCTTTCCTTTGACAGATCACCTTGTCAGAGACAGAGACGATACTGCAATGCTCACTAAACTATGAGATGATGTGGTACATGCAAACCTGTAATGCTAACTAATTGACTTGGTTAATGTACTCATCTCTCTCATTTTGGACTCCCGGGTGACGCAGCGGTGTAAGGCACTGCATCTCAGTGCTAAAGGCATCACTACAGACCCTGGTTCGATTCCAGGCTGTATCACAACCGGCCGTGATTGGGAGTCCCATAGGGCGGCGCACAATTGGCCCAGCGTCGTCCGGATTAGGGTTTGGCCGGGGTAGGCCGTCATTGTAAATTAGAATTTATTCTTAACTGAATTGCCTAGTTAAATAAAATAAAAAATAAACATCTCATTGCATTGCTCTCTTGACCAAGGTAAGCAGATCTAACATGGAACAGTCTCCTTGGGTATACGAGCAGTCTAGATGTGTCCAGCCTGGACTGTGATATATGTATGAACACTGGGTATTAGATCATTAGTACGTAGCCTAACAGACAAGTACTGGTACAACAGACTACACCTATACAGACAGATGGACAGCCTGGATGTACAAGAGACAGACAGACAGTAGTCTGAGAGTGCTGTGGGGTAGACATTCATTTAGTTCTGGCTTTATTACTGCATACAGATCGATACAGAGAGAGCTAAGGCCTTACGTCTGGACCTAGTAGTTCTCCCTTTCTCTCCATCCACTCGGTGCCCATTAGAAAAGCACCAGGGTCACCTGCTATCTGTGGCAAGGTGGGTAGATTCAATTCCAGGGTAATAGGAACATTATAAACATACACATTTTACCACAGACTAGTAGGAGAAATGTGGTTATACTGTATGTAGAATATGCACTGTGTTTATGTAGCATAAGTTAACATTTAGCAATACATGATTAAAAAGCTGGATTACAGTGTTGTCTAGAAGGTTTTACTGTATCTGTTTGTATGATTACAGAACTTGCATTTCACTTCTTAAGAAATGTAGATATTCTGCAATTCAATATGTTGTTTATTATTGTAAGATTGATAATGCAAGTTGTGTCAGCAAGCGGTACGTCAAAGCCTCCTTCCCTAGAAGCTGTACCAGAAAGTAAACAGAGAAATGCTTTCAATTTGTTTACAAATTGTCTACAGTACCTGGCATTGAGGTTAGAAGGTCTTTGATGAGAAACATTTTCAAAACAACTTATTTTTGCTGGGATACTTTATGTTAGCACAAAGCTTTCAGAATGTAGCTATTATTGCTAGTCAAGCAATCCGATTTAGTTTTTTCACCTTTCAGAGTGAATCGGTAAACATGGTGTCAGTAAACTATTTAGTTTTTTCACCTCTCAGAGTGAATCGGTAAACATGGAGACTTATAGTCTGTCAGTAAACAATTTCGTTTTTTCACCTTTCAGAGTGAATCCGTAAACATGGAGACTTATAGTCTGTCAGTAAATGCATCCTTGAACCTGAACTAGGAGGCATTTGGCTGAAAAGAGTTGGTTTCATCACGAGAGAGGCGAGAGTGTTGTTGTGTTGTCTCAGAGGACAGTTACTGTTAAGAGGGTGTTTGTTTGTTTGTTTTCCTGTGCGTGTCGTCTATTTGTGTGTGAGCGAGAGTATGTGAGATTGTGTGTGCGAGTGTTTGTGTGTTTATGTGTTTTCCTAGGAGACAATACAAAAACAATGACAGCGCTCCTCAAGATGTCATGTGTAATCAGCGCCTCCTAAACGCTGGCGAACGTGACACAACAGCATGCTAGTCCTACTGGCTGGCTGTTATGAGTTTACTGTAATTAATTACATTTGGGACCCAACAAGCCTACAAGGCAACAAAACATGTATTAGCTATACACACTTATAGTGGAACCAGAGACCGGTTTTGAAAGCATCAGATGATTAGGATTATGTTTATTCAATATTGAATATATTCATACCTGTCCCAAATGAGATAATCCAAAAATGAATCAACTAGCTAGCTACTGAACAAGTGAAGTCAGAACAGCCTATCTACACTCATTGACATGATCTTTAGGAATCACTGTGGAGTATGATGATTACCATTAGGCATTATCTTATTGTAGCCTTTACTTCTATGAATTGATATTTGACATATGTGGTGTGAGGCAAGGTTGCGGGTCAAGTCCATTTCAATTCAGCCAATTAAAAAAGTAAACTGGAATAGAACTCCCAACATTGACTGAATCAAAACAGAATCGACCCCAATCCTGGTGTGAACGTGAAGAAAATAACACAGACTTTAAGGTAACTGGAAAAATACTGTCATGACTTTGACACACAAATACTTGTGAAGCCTTTACTATACCTTCCATCACAGTGAGCTGGTTAACTTCTTGGTGCCTAGAGGAGTGGACTGACTGTGAGTGTGATAGTGACACACTAAACTTGAAACATTGCCTACAGTAGCTTCAATAAAGAGCCTTAAGAACCTTGGTGGTGAACTGACTATGAGTGTGATCGTGACACACAGAGACACTAGTGGTACGGTGACAGACTGGTGGTATGGTGAGAGACTGGTGGTACGGTGACAGACTGGTGGTATGGTGAGAGACTGGTGGTACGGTGACAGACTTTGGTGGTATATGGCTGATGTAGACTGGGTGGATGGTGGAGATACTGGTGGTACGGTGACAGACCGACAGAGAGACTGGTGATACGGTGAGAGACTGGCAGAGAGACTGATGGTACGGTTAGAGACTGACGGTATGGTGAGAAACTGGTGGTACGGTGACAGACTGGTGGTACAAAAAGAACTGTGGGTACAATGAGAGACTGGTGGTATGGTGAGAGACTGACAGAGAGACTGGTGGTATGGTTAGAGACTGACAGTTAGACTGGTGGTACATTGACAGACTGGTGGTAGGGTGATGCACGGCGATACGGTGACAGACTGGCGGTAGGGTGAGAGACTGGTGGTACGTGAGACTAGTGGTACGGTGAGAGACTGGCGGTACGGTGACAGACTGGCGGTACGGTGACAGACTGGTGGTAGGGAAGAGACTAGCGGTACGGTGACAGACTGGTGGTAGGAAGAGACTAGCGGTACGATGACAGACTGGTGGTAGGGAAGAGACTAGCGGTACGATGACAGACTGGTGGTAGGGAAGAGACTAGCGGTACGATGACAGACTGGTGGTAGGGAAGAGACTAGCGGTACGATGACAGACTGGTGGTAGGGAAGAGACTAGCGGTACGATGACAGACTGGTGGTAGGGAAGAGACTAGCGGTAGCGATGACAGACTGGTGGAGGGAAGAGACTAGCGGTACGATGACAGACTGGTGGTAGGGAAGAGACTAGCGGTACGATGACAGACTGGTGGTAGGGAAGAGACTAGCGGTACGATGACAGACTGGTGGTAGGGAAGAGACTAGCGGTACGAATACAGACTGGTGGTAGGGAAGAGACTAGCAGGTAACGATGACAGACTGGTGGTAGGGAAGAGACTAGCGGTACGATGACAGACTGGTGGTAGGGAAGAGACTAGCGGTACGATGACAGACTGGTGGTAGGGAAGGGACTGGCGGAACGGTGAGAGACTGACTGACAGCGACACCCAGAGAGAAGAGGAATAAAAAGAGATGACTAACCTAACCCACCTGAGCTCGGCTCACAGGGATCAATGTCCTCGTCATCGCTCGGACACTCCGCAGATGCCACCAGCAGATCGTCCGTCGTCTGGAGGAAAGAGAGAGAAAAACAGAGGGTTAGGAATGAGAGAAGGGGCAGTTTAACAGTATAATATTGAAGAACTTCAGTCAAACTGGTCATGAACGGTTTACACCCCGACATAGTATTAAAGGGATAGTGCGAGATTACGCAGTTTTTTCTACTTACCCCGAGTCAGATGAACTCATGGATACTATTTTAGCATGCTAGCTGTATCAGTAGACTTCCAGTCATTGTTCTAACTATATTTAGCATTGGTTCCCGAAACTACCTCTATCTTCCTTCATACTGGACACAGACACATAACAATGGAATCATCTGACTCAAACAGAGAAATAGAGCGATGAGGAATAGAGAGAGAGAGAGGAGAGGAGAGACATTTTAACGTTTTAAACTGAGATAGATTTCTGTTCCAATCCACACCTCCAAACCCATCACACTATCAATACCCTAGAATCTAAAGGGTTTGATTGAAGAAATCAAGAGAGAAAGACGGATTAGAATGGAACCCTGGAAACTCATACTGCTTAGCTGGGGGATCAAATACAGTTGTAGTCGGCTAACGGTCACAAAAGCAGCTGCTGCAATACACTGCTACCCAGGCGACACCACTGTCCTAACAGAAATGAGATTTGATTATCGAGGAACAATAGATAGTAAAGTTCACAGCAATTGTCAACTCAAACTAAGCTCATACTGAGGAGCAGCCAGTGTGCTGAAACAAATAGCCCTCCAAGGGATTGTTTAGTGCCATCACCAAACACCACTGACATTTAGAGGGCACAGACTGGTGGCAGCTTAAAAAAAAAGATTGTAAAGCCCAAAGAGCAAACCTGTGATTGGCTGTGAAAGAAAGTCTACAAAATCATTATATATTTTAGGTGTCATTTCCTTTTACTGTCTGTTTGACTCAATAGAGATTTGACAAAGTCAAGCAATGTTAAGAACAAACTTGGTGAAAAAGGTTGGGATGTAATACACTGTTCCTATACTCTATGTTCAACCCTCGCGACTTACCGCATCCCTCTCCCTAGGTTCAACACCCTAGGTCCCACACCCAAGGTCCCACACCCTAGGTCCCACACCCAAGGTCCCACACCCTAGGTCCCACACCCAAGGTCCCACACCCTAGGTCCCACACCCAAGGTCCCACACACAAGGTCCCACACCCAAGGTCCCTCTCACCCTAGCAGACTAAACCAAAGACAACAGCACTGACTCTCAGGGAAATCAGGAGAAAAGGGCAAACAAAAAATAGACGACTATCGCCGGGTAGAAAGTGAAAAGTGAGTGAGGTGTAAAACATTATGCTGCAAAGTTATTTTATAGTCTAGCCCGGGGCGGTCTGATCAAACCACTGCAGTAGAGGTTGTTTCATTTGAGGCATAGCAGGCAGGCAGCATGGTTAGACAGCAGAGGGCTCTAAAGGAGTGTGTGTGTGTGAGTTTGTGTGTGTGAATTCAGACCATTACTTTTTCCAAAATGTTGTTACGTTACAGCCTTATTCTAAAATGGGTTAAATTAATGTTTTTCCTGATCAATCTACACATAATACCCTATAATAACAAAGTGAAACCAGTTTTACATTTTTGCAAATGTATTACAAATAAAAAACTGAAATACGTATTCATACTCTTTGCTATGAGACACAAAATTGAGCTCAGGTGCATCCTGTTTCCATTGATCATCATTGAAATGTTTCTACAACTCGATTGGAGTCCACCTTTGGTAAATTCAATTGATTGGACATGATTTGGAAATAAACACATCTGTTTATATAAGGTCCCACAGTTGACAGTGCATGTCAGAGCAAAAACCAAGCCATGAGGTTGAAGAAATTGTCCCTAGAGCTCCGAGACAGGATTGTGTCGAGGCACGGATCTGGGGAATGGTACCAAAATGTCTGCAGCATTGAAGGTCACCCAGAACACAGTGGCCTCCATCATTCTTAAATGGAAGAAGTTTGGCACAACCAAGACTCTTCCTAGAGTCCAAACTGAGCAATTGGGGGAGAAGAGCCCTGTTCAGAGAGGTGATCAAGAACCCGATGGTCACCCTGACAGAGCTCCAGAGTTCCTCTGTGTAGATGGGAGAACCTTCCAGAAGGACAACCATCTTTACAGCACTCCACCAATCAGGCCTTTATGGTAAAGTTGCCAGACGGAAGCCACTCCTCAGTAAAAGGAACATGACAGCCCGCTTGGAGTTTGCCAAAGCGCACCTAAAGGATTTTCAGACCATGAGAAACAAGTTTCTCTTGTCTGATGAAACCAAGTGCGAACTTTTTTGGCTTGAATGGCAAGCGTCACGTCTGGAGAAAAACAGGCCAATACCATCCCTACGGTGAAGCATGGTGGTAGTAGCATCATGCTCTGGGGATGTTTTTCAGGGACTGGGAGACTAATCAGGATCAAGGGAAAGAAGAACAGAGCAAAGTACAGAGAGATCCTTAATGAAAACCTGCTCCAGAGCGCTCAGGACCTCAGACTGGGGCGAAGGTTCACCTTCCAACAGGGCAATGACAGCATAGCCAAGACAACGCAGGAGTGGCTTCAGGACAAGTCTCTGAATGTCCTTGAGTTGCCCAGTCAGAGCCCGCACTTGAACCCGATCAAACATCTCTGGAGATGGCAGAGCTTGAGAGGAGCTGCAGAGAAGAATGGGAGAAACTCCCCAAATACAGGTGTGCCAAGCTTGTAGTGTCATACCCATGAAGACTTGATGCTGTAATCACTGGCAAAGGTGCTTCAACAAAGTATTGAGTAAAGGTTCTGAATACTTTTGTAAATGTGATATTTATGTATCTTTTATTTGAGAAATGTACAAACATTTCTAAAAACCTGTTTTTGCTTTGTCATTATGGGGTATTGTGTGTAGATTGTTGAGGAAAAAACACCATTTAATCAATTTTAGAATAAGGCTGTAACGTAACAAAATGTAGAAAAAGTGAAGTGGTCTGAATACTTTCAGAATCCACTGTATGTGTGTGTACAGTATGTGTGTGTGTATGTGTGTGTACAGTATGTGTGTGTGTCTGTATGTGTGCGTGTGTGCGTACGTGTGTACGGTATGTGTGTTTGTGTGTCTGTATGTGTGCGCGTGTGTGTGCGTATATATGCGTGTGTGTGTGCGCATATGGCAGCAGCAGGCTCACAGCAGGCTCACAGCAGGCTCTGTCTACAGTTCCTCGTTTTAATGTACTGTTCGTCTCTTACAGAACCCTGTTAGGAAGGTTTACCTGCAGGGTTAGCCTTGGGCTGTGGATGTGGTGGAGGCTTCTGCTTATTGGTTCTCTGTACACCTGCCATTTGACAAGCTAGTTAGATATCAAGGTTCCACTTACTTCAACGGTATTCAGGTTATTGTGATACGAACTACCAAATCAGATCCAAAGCAATACAGAGCACTGCTATGAAGTGAAGAAATATGTGAAAGTATAAAAAAAGAATGGATTGAACATAGGATTTCAACCAACCGAGGGTGTAATACTGGTTGTTAATCTAGAAATGTTCCCTTTAGGTTATACATGACAATAGGAACCGCTGGTTAGATTAGCATCGATCTATGCCTAGCAAATTACAGGTGTGTCATCGATCACTGTCCAATTCTCTTCCATAATGTGTTTTCTTTGTCACTGTAATGTAATTTATAACATATCAAACATGACCTCACCCACATGTCTTCAAGTCAAGTAGTAGATTAGACCTGTTGAAAATAGATCAACAAACCGTGTTCATATGATCTTTAAGTAGCTAGCAGACCAGACGAATATATATCAACAAACCATGTTCATACGATCTTTAAGTAGCTAGCAGACCAGACCAGACGAATATAGATCAACAAACCATGTTCATACGATCTTTAAGTAGCTAGCAGACCAGACCAGACGAATATATATCAACAAACCATGTTCATACGATCTTTAAGTAGCTAGCAGACCAGACCAGACAAATATAGATCAACAAACCATGTTCATACGATCTTTAAGTAGCTAGTAGACCAGACACATACACTGTAGTTCAGTGGAGGTTGCTGAGGGGAGAACAGCTCATAATAGTGGCTGGAATGGAGCGAATGCAATGGCATCAAACACATGGAAACTATGTGTTTTATGTATTTGATACCCAGTGGTGGGCAATTCCAGTTCTCAAGGGCCTGATTGGTGTCACAGTTTTGCCCCAGCCCCAGCTAACACACCTGACTCCAATAATCACCTAATCATGATCTTCAGTTTAGAATGCAATGTGATTAATCAGCTGTGTTTGCTAGGGATGGAGAACAAGTGTGACACCAATCAGGCCCTGGAGGACTGGAGTTGCCCACCCCTGCATTACACTGATTCCTCTCCAGTAATTACGATGAGCCCGTCCTCCCCAATTAAGGTGCCACCAACCTCCTGTGCTGTAGATCAAGATGAGCCAACCTTGCTCTGCTTAGAGAGTTGTGGCAGAGAAAGAGTTGGTATATTTGAGCTTGATGATTTCTTTGTCTAATGTCATCCATAACATTTCTAACATGACCTAACGCACGAGTCTTTAAGTAGCTAGCAGAACTGCTCAGAGGTTTGTGGCAGAGAGAGAAAGGGAGAGGCCCGGGTTGTATTGTTTTTTAGTACATCTGTTCTCGGTGAGGCTCGGTGAGGCCTGCCTGGGAAAGTCGTCCAAATGTAAATTTAATTTGCTGTGCATGAGTCTGATATACAGTG
This sequence comes from Salvelinus sp. IW2-2015, assembly GCF_002910315.2. Classification (NCBI taxonomy): domain Eukaryota; kingdom Metazoa; phylum Chordata; class Actinopteri; order Salmoniformes; family Salmonidae; genus Salvelinus; species Salvelinus sp. IW2-2015. The sequence continues at coordinate 48,514,562 of NC_036848.1, forward strand.
TCGTCCCAGAGTCAGCCCGGCCAGATGGCAGAGCCAGCGGATCAAGGGAATGCCACATTCATCACCGGGGCGATGTGATTTGTTTTTCCTGGCGGGGGATTCCTGACACTCCCCCTCCTGCAGCTACACTGACTAGGAATTGACAGACAGAGATCAATACATCTCTCTCTCACTTTCTTTCTTTCTTTCTGTTGTTCTCTCTCTCTTTCATTCTCTCTCTTTCTTTCTTTCTTTCTGCTGTTCTTTCTTTCTGTTGTTCTCCCTCTCTCGCTCTTAACCTCTCTGTTTATGTCTTTCTCTCTCTCTGTTTCTGTCTTTCTCTCTATTTCTGTCTCTCTATCTATTGCTGACTGTATGTTTCTCTCTCTCTCTTTCTCTCTCTCTCTCTGCTCTCTTTGTGTTTCTCTCTCTCTCTCTGCTCTCTTTGTGTTTCTCTCTCTCACCGTGTTTCTCTCTCTCTTTCTGTTGTTCTCTCTCGCTCTCTCTCTGTTGTTCTCTTTCTTTCTTTCTTTCTTTCTTTCTTTCTTTCTTTCTTTCTTTCTTTCTTTCTTTCTTTCTTTCTTTCTTTCTTTCTTTCTTTCTTTCTTTCTGTTGTTCTCTCTCAATGTCTGTATTTCTCTCTCGCTCTCTGTCACGTTCCTGACCTGTTTTCCCTTGTTTTGTATTTATTTAGTTGGTCAGGGTGTGAGTTGGGTGGGTTGTCTATGTGTGATTTTCTATGTTGGGATTTTGTGTTCGGCCTGGTATGATTCTCAATCAGAGGCAGCTGTCAATCGTTGTCCCTGATTGAGAATCATACTTAGGCAGCCTGGGTTTCACGTGTGTTTTGTGGGTGTTTGTGTTCCTTGTTAGTGTTTCGCCACACGGGACTGTAACGGTAGTTTCATTTTGTTATTTTGTATCGCATATTGTTTTCGTGTTATTAAATTACCATGGAAACTAACCACTGTGCATATTGGTCCGATCCTTCTCGCCTCTCCTCGTCCGATGAGGAGGACGACATAGACTATCGTTACACTCTCTCTTTCTCTCTCTGTCTCTGTCTCTCTCTCTCTCCTACATAAATTGTGCCTCATATGAGGATAATCATGAACATTGTACTTCATGGCTGTATGACCAGATGAACAGGCATGTAATATATTTTACATGTAATATTGTACTGTAAATATCACATCTCAGTTCTCATCTCCAGTAGTGACAGGGACAGTGTCAAAGCACTGAATGTCAAAGCACTGACAACCATCAGCCAGTGATGGTGTTGAAAAGATATGGTATATAGTTTTCCTACCATACGACACATCTGAACCAAATCAACCAATCTTTTGACCCCATCTTATCTAAAGCATTAACCTTGGGCTCTCATACATACATATCTTACACCTGAGACAGAGGTAAGCCCGTAAAACAAACCATAAATGAATGCACATGCCACTAGGCACAGGTATGCCAGGTCGGATTAGTGTGTAGGTCAACATTTTGATGCGGTCTTGACCCAGTCGAAATCCAATAACATTACAGATTCATGGTGTGACCTCTCTCGCGCTCTGATTCTCTCTCTCAGAGACCTGGTTCCAATGGCAATCTAATGCTGGCTATGTGAGGGGCTTACAAAAAAAATTGTGTCACTACTGGGATGAAAACAGTGACAGCCTCAGCCTAACTTCAGTCCCATGCTATGAAGAAATATATTAATATATTTAGATGGCAGCGCGAGGACATAATATACAATTATATTTTTTTACACCATACTGAAGATACCTCAACCTGATAATTGGAGGGTGCAATACACTCTCTCCACCTTTCACCACATTACCATGCTAACAGCATCGAAACCCCAGTCAAACACACTCTAGCAGACAAGCATTGGAGCAGCCAGGTAGTAGTCCATTCATCTCTAGTGTTTCCAAAGTGCTGAAAGTAAGGCCTTGGGGCAGGTAGGGGCTCGTTAATATTGTGCTGCAGCCTAAAGTGCTGAAGGAAGCCATGTTCTAGCGTAGTTTAGTGCAGTGTGGGTACTGTACAGATACTCATCATTAATCTGATCTCAGCTATAGGCTTTGCTTGGGGCAGATGCAAACATGTCCCAGACACTGTTGGCCAATTACACAAACAAGAAGTACTAAGGAAGGTTCAGGGTAACATGTTACTTAACCGACAGGTAGAGTACAACAGATTAGTCAATGAATACTTATGGTGGATTGTTATGGGGAATTATAAGGTTGAAAATGCTCACTATATGAGACATCACCAAGATGTCACAATAGCAAGCAAATGTAGTTCCGGGTGGAAAAAGTAGCATTCTGTGCATGGTTCTCTTCATGGTTGTGCTCTGTATTTACAAATCAGTAATCACATAATGTAGTTGACAGTATGGTAAGGAGCCGGCAAAATTGACTTTCCAACTAATGTGAACGATTGTAAATGTAACAGTATTATCCAGCAGATGGCGGTAGTGAGACAAACTTGGTAGCTAGATGAGTAAAACAATTCTCAAAACAAAAATGCAATGATTACATGGCGACATGTAGGCTATGGCTTTATGCCAGACAAGTAGCTAGCTATTACACTTCCTGATAACCTTGTAGCCCCAGCTTAGCAACACACGTATGGCAGGCTATGGAACCATTACTGGAATTGGGTAAGGGAATATTTGTGTGTTGATGTAGCTACCAAGCCAGCTTATTCATTAAAAACGAGGGTTGTCTTTGCTTGCTAATGTTACATGAGTAACATCTGCATTCATCCATGCGTGCTGGCAAGATAGTCAATGCAATGGCTGAGGCAGGGATATCTAGCTAGCTAGCTACCACTCACTGGCTGGTTTGTAGTCATTCGGTGTTCAAACAATAGCTAAAAAAGAAAAGCTAGTTAGCTAGCTAGGTACTTGCGCACTACAGATGCGCTAGCTAACGTTAACTAGCTTGCTACTCCAACCCTGTAATTAACGCTAGTGTAAGCACAGATGTAGGATCTTCATTTGAGCCAGTTTGCTATAGTAGGAAAATAATCCTGTAGCAACAGGAAATGTGAATTACTATGATACATTTTCATAAAGGAATATCATGACTGAAATTTCTAAGTGGAGATTATAAACTTCAGAAGCCTTTTTAAACTTCATATACACTATGTCGTGACTATCATTAATGCGAAGACGGCTATTCATCGAATAATTAAATACCAAGATCAATTATTACGCAATTCAATTAATCATAAAACAATTAATTAAGTAGTAATCTGGGGTACAACGGGAAAAGTTTATTTAACGAGTTACCATTTCCTGAATTAACTCAAAATATCAGAATATCGCGATATCATAGCCATCATCCATTAATCATTTGCTCCTATTTCAGTCTCATTCTGAACGTCGTAATATCCCATAAATCTGCATGAACCCTGGTCTCCATGACAAATCAGCGATACACAAATTGGCTTAGCTATTTATTTACTAACTAACTAAATAATCACACAGAATTACATAAACACACACACAGGATAGATTATACATTGGTTACTAACATGATGCAATGAAAAGTCCCTCGTGGACTAACCTGATATGATGGCTTGTTACACAATGAAAGGGGGGGAGAGAAAGAGTGGGAGAAGAAGAGACAAAGGAATTCAACTATCGTACATACAGTTGAATAAAATGTTCATTGTAAATATGGATATTTAACACCCTGACAACCGCTCATTTGGATTTAGAAATGCAACACATATTTACTCTTGTATGTCTTTGTCGTCTTGCTCTGTTGAAAACACTCGATCAGTCGACAGAAAGTCTCTGGTTGTGTAAGTCTCTGGTTGTCCACCAGAGGTATCCATTCCTTTGTAGTTGTAGTAGGTTGGTCTCGGAGTGTCTGTTAGAACGAATCTTCCAGACGTACCAATGGTCATTCGATAAGGAGATGTTATTCTTTTCTCATCTTTGGTCAAGTTTCCTAGACTATTTTACATATACAGCTGCAGACTGTGAATGTGTGGTCTTTATCTTCTTCAGTCGTCGAGAGTTCCTGACCATTTGTGACGTATTCAGCTCGCGCTGCACGTATACTGGTCTGGTAGTCTAACCATTCGTGACGTCCGGTTCAACACCGTCCACCTGCTTGGTCTAATAGAGATTTTATTCTTCTCTTTTGAAAGTTTCAGAGTTTCTAACCATTTCGTACCTTTCAGCTCACGCTGTCGGTCACGCTGGTCTAATGTGAATTTCATCACGAGGGGTTTTAAACACTCGACGCCGACATAATGTCTGTTCTCACGTGGGTGTGGTTACTGTCACGGTGGAACGAATTATTCGAGAGACAGGCGCAGGAATACATAATATGGGTTTTTATTTCACCCAAATTACGGCATGCCGTGTAAGGGCACGGGGACGAAGAACAAACACGTAACAAAACACACAGGGTAGAAACCCAAAACAACACACGGGACGAGACACGTAATCATCTGCGCAATCCAAAAGGGCACAAAAGCCCAAAACACACAGCACAGGTACTCACAAGCACCAACGAACATTGTAACAATAATGGACAGCCCAATGTAAGCCAAAGGGCGCATATATATAAATGCTAATCTGTGGGAATAGGGGACAGGTGTGAGTGATGAAAGTTCTGGAGGGATCCGTGACAGTCACCGTGACATCCGTGACATAACTTTTATGTGAAAAATTATTCTCATTTAGCTGGCTAACATCTAATTTCATCTTCTCACAAATCATTTCATATTTAATCATATAAGTTCCACAACATTTAGATGTAAACCTGACAACTGGGAAATATACACTTTCATAGATACAGTTATGTTGTTCTACCATCTTTAATGTCATCACAAAAACGTAATGAATTCATCAGGATTGTTCTTTAAATACCCACGGACCATTCCAAATGTTTGGTTACAGAAATATTGTTTCATTATCCAATCTTGGATGTTACGGTACTAGAAAATCTCTCTCTGTTGTAACAAAGGGATTTTTAACTTCCATTTCTGCAGAGTGGGAGAGAGAGTTCCTGCAAGGTATTTACGACCGTCATAAAACGGCCAACTTCACCGTCCCCCCCTGATGGGAGGTGGGAGAGAGAGGGCTCTCTCTGATCATCTCCCAGGATGGAAAGTCATGGCAACTACAAGTTCTATATTTGCAAAAAGGGTGATCAAATTAAGATCCTAATTCTGCAAGTACTACCCAGTGACATGGACAGACTGGTGTGCCACACCGTGTGAACACAGGTGTTAGAAGTGCGGATATCGACTGGCTTTGGTCTCTGACACTGATTGAGCCATTCAGACTGATTTGAACCTGGAAGTCTGAGCCGACTCAGTCGGTGGAGAGGTCGTCACTCCTTCAGCTCTGTCACGCTTCTATTCGATCCAAGAAGATTGATCACGCTTTCCCTTAATTGGACTGGACTGGCCTGGCTGTCCGGCAGTTGCATGGTCTGACTGTCTGTGTGTGGTTTGCTTTCTAGAGGATCAGTGTCAGCAATCCAGCCTGCCCGGCACAGGTTATCTACAACCTCAACACGTACAAGCATGCACACACATGTGGACACTGCTGACTGAACACTACTGACTGAACACTGCTCCACAAACCCCCATCTCTGCTCTTAGTAGCAAATGCCACACAAGAATCCACCCCTCACAATTAAGGTAGACGGCTATCAAACAAGGGATAACCAATATAAAGTGATATAAAACTTGCCGTCATCTCTTCTCTATAACGCAGCAGTCGTGCGGGTATATTATATCCTTGCTAATACATCTTATGAAATCTTCCTCTGAACAATTTGTTTGTTTCTGCCACCTCTCCATTCTTCCAGCTTGACAATACAGAACAGAGGGAAAGCTGGTCCTTTGGGAAAGCTTGGCTGAGTGCTGAGTGCTGCTATAGCTCATCGGTTCTGTAGCAGGAAGCGAGGTGGAGGACACACCTCTGTACTGTTTGTGTGTGTGTGTGTGTGTGTGTGTGTGTGTGTGTGTGTGTGTGTGTGTGTGTGTGTGTGTGTGTGTGTGTGTGTGTGTGTGTGTGTGTGTGTGTGTGTGTGTGTGTGTGTGTGTGTGTGTGTGTGTGTGTGTGTGTGTGTGTGTGTGTGTGTGTGTGTGTGCGTGTATGTGTGCGACACCTTCTCTGTGATGACCTGACGGTAGTGTCAGCTCGTCTCTACAGATCACTGTGGTGTTTCTTTCCCCCACATTGTTTTCTCTCTGGTCTAATTTGATGAATGCTCTCTGGCACACAACGTCTCTTTGGAGACGGACTGAAAGTCAGCAGGTAGGACGTTGAAGACATCTGAAGGGTAGCATCCCAAATGGCACCCTATTCCCTTCAGAGTGCGGAATCCCATAGGGCTCTGGTCAAAAGTAGTGAACTATATAGGGCATAGTGTGGCATTTGGGCCGCACACACGTTCTTTATCTGAGGCTCTCTGCTATCCTCGCTTTCATCACTCTCTGCCCGGGTAATGTATCCCACAGAGAATACTGCTTGCTCGCTGGCTGACTGTTGGGCTTTTGTTTTCAGTGTTTTTCTCATTTTTTCCCTGAAAAGCTATTCAGGTTTACTGTACGGTCAATCTGAGCCCCCATTCTGTAGGCTACTGTACATTTGGGGGATTTGGGCAAGATAATATTGCTTATTTTCAACAATATAAATGACATTTTAAGAAGCAAAGAGGGTGAAAATATATTGCTAATAAAAGATGCACAATAAAATAAAGCACAATTGCCACCAACGCTCCCTCCTTAACTGAAACAAGTGCAGCATAACGAGCGGAGATGCCAATTATGAGCGCCTGGGATCTCCTCACAGACAAATCAATCAACAGCAAAAGCAGAAAGCTGATTGGTCATCCGAGAGCTGTGTGTGTGTAGTGTCCTCTGCATTATGCCACGGTGGCCAATTTGTGGCCTTGTTGTTTTGCTCCCAATACTCTCATCTCATCTCATGCGCTATCTCTCTGTCTCTCTCTCTCTCTCTCTCTTTGTCTATCCTCAGCCCTCCCTGCATTTTATTGATTTCAAACTTAGCAGAATGTGCCTGACCAGTAGTCCTGGCAGATGGCAGATGCTCAACTCTGGCTTAGTGCTGTATACATGCACACAAACACGGACATGGACACACACACACACTGAAAACTGCTCCATGGGATGTAGACTGCAGAACCTCTTTGTCTTGGCTCAGAGGACCAGCCTGTTCTGCTTCTCGCATTGCAAATGATCTATAATGGAGGTTAGTAGCTTATTACAGAATAACCACTTCTCTGGGGATCTGGGGAACTATAGTGACTCTCTGAAATGCCTCTGTCCTTTTCTACAGTATCATCTCTCCTATGTTGTCTCAAGCAGGTAGCTTAGTATCACAAATAATGCACACATAATTACCATTCAAATATGGCAGAGCTGGAATGATTATCACATCGTGTGGTTTTGAAGTTACATGTACTTTAAACCTCTTGGCGCACAGATCCCTTTAGCGGGATAATTGTCATCAACAACCGCTGAATTGCAGAGTGCCAAATTCAAAAAAAATTGCTACAAATATTTATATTCATGAAATCACAAGTGTAATATAGCAAAACACAGCTTAGCTTGTTGTTAATCCACCTGTCTTGTCAGATTTTGAAAATATGCTTTACAGCGAAAGCAATCCAAGCGTTTGTGTGAGTTTATCGATCACTAGACAAAACATTACGAACACCTAGCAGCAATGTAGATTGGTCACGAAAGTCAGAAAAGCAATAAAATGAATCGCTTACCTTTGATGATCTTCGGATGTTTGCACTCACGAGACTCCCAGTTACACAATAAATGTTCCTTTTGTTCGATAAAGATGATTTTTATATAAAAAAAACTCAATTTGGTTTGCGCGTTATGTTCAGTAATCCACATGCTCGTGCCGGTCTTGAAGGGCAGACGAAAATTCCAAATAGTATCCGTAAAGTTCGTAGAAACATGTCAAACATTTTTATAATCAATCCTCAGGTTGTTTTTAACATAAAAAATCGATAATATTTCAACCGGAGCGTAAAGCAATTCAATACAAGACAGAAATAAAATGTTGAGATAAGAACTAATCAAGGACACTGACGCGATTTGATAAATCTCGCTAATTTTTCAGAATAAAAGCTTTAAACTATGTCTAAAGACTGTTCACAACCTGTGGAAGCCATTGGAAAAGGAATCTGGTTGATATCCCTTTAAATGGAGTATAGGCAGGCAATGGAACAGGGATTTTTCAAAATAAGAGGCACTTCCGGGTTGGATTTCCTCAGGTTTTCTCCTGCAAAATCAGTTCTGTTATACTCACAGACAATATTTTGACAGTTTTGGAAACTTTAGAGTGTTTTCTATCCTAATCTGTCAATTATATGCATATTCTAGCATCTGGGCCTGAGAAATAGGCCGTTTACTTTGGGAACGTTATTTTTCCAAACATAAAAATTCTGCCTCCTAGCGTCAAGAAGTTTTAAGAACAGTGACCAGTGAGACCAATGATTCATTCTTTAGACGTTAAATTCAGCAATCATTTGCATTTATCTCAGCACCCGTTCTTTTGTCAGTTTCATGGCCCCAATTCAGCTGTAGCAGCAAGGTAAGCTGCAGCATTTACTAAACACCACTGACCCTGCACATGTAAAGTAGACCTAGATATCACAGACATTTAACTACCACAACCAAAGGGTATGGGGTCCATACTAGGACAGCATCCGTGGATGTAACTTTCCTAATATGGACACCGCACAGGTTTTTTTTAAAAGGTAAAACAACATCTTGTCATCCTCTAAATACTTTTACTAAGGAACCCCTGTCCGATTATGTGTCAGAACTTATAGTTTCCAGTTTGCTGATTAAGACAGAAGGGCGGGAAAGACGCTGGAGAGATATCCGTTCCAAACTTTAAATTGTYTTTCCAAGCACTAGCATTTCACCCAATTATAAATTGTTAAGACATTATTCTACCGCTCCCTGCTTGAGAATAGAGAGAAATATGATACTCTGGAGCACTGCCTTTCACATCGCCCCAATGGTCCATATGTGGTGTCTGTACCCTTGGCGATATCATGGATAGTAATGGTTTAAGGACGTTCCAAGATCTGAAAGAAGTATTTATATTACCAGGTAACTATGTTCTTATTTATCTCCACCTTAGGTCAGCTATGCTAGCCTATGGAGTTCCATGGGAAACCCAGCTGTCAAACCATCCAATGATGGAATTTGTAAACAGATTACCTGGTCTTCCAAAAGGACTAATCTCCATAATATATCAACAACTATTGGAAAGCTCATACTCTAAGCTAGCCATTAAAAAAGTATGGCCCACAGATCTAAATTTAACTGAATCATCCTTTAACAGAATATGGAAAAATATGACCTTGGCATCCCGTAATCCGAACCATCAATTTTGTTCACAGACTTTATCTAACATCCAAGAAATGTTTTATAATGAAATTGGCCCCAACTTTCAAACGCTCACTGTGTCCCCTGAATCAGGTAGGCACATTCCTTCAAATTATGTGGGACTGCCTTGCAGTTAAATAATTTTGGGACAAAGTTACAAAGAGCATGTATGTAAATATTGAATGTAAAAATATGTTACTTGCCCTGAGGGAATTGTTGATATGCTTTAAAAAATGTATTCTAGAAAATATTTTATTTGAAAAAAAATCACCAAAAATGCAGATAGAAAGATTTAAAAATTATTTTTTCCACAATCTGCTCTGGACAAGTCCAGCCCTGGAGTGTCTTAGTGTCTGAACAAAATGAAACAAAAATATTTAGTCCGACTTCATCCAGTGTCCAGAAAAATGAATTTGCGTAGTTTGTAAATAAGCGCAAATTTAATTAAATATCGCCTCCTTTGCATATTTTAATAAAATATTTCAGAAACATTTTAATACAAAAACGTTTTTTATTCTTGTCTCCATTCAACTGGTAAAAAGTTGATTGTGATATGACTAAAAGGGTGCCTGGCCTTCATATGTTTTTGAGTGTAATACCTGTACCTGTAACCCCTTTCTGAAAAAATGATAAACTAAATAAAAAGTTGGTCACAAAAGAAAGAAGGGACATCCTCCATGCAACTCCTTATATTCTTCAGACCATGTCCCAAATGCAACACTTTATTTGTTCAGACCATGTCCTAATGCAACACTTTATTTGTTCAGACCATGTACCAATGCAACACTTTATTTGTTCAGACCATGTCCTAATGCAACACTTTATTTGTTCAGACCATGTCCTAATGCAACACTTTATTTGTTTCAGACCATGTCCCAAATGCAACACTTTATTTGTTCAGACCATGTTCCTAATGCAACACTTTATTTGTTCGACCATGTACCTAATGCAACCACTTTATTTGGTTCAGACCATGTCTAATGCAACACTTTATTTGTTCAGACCATGTCTATGCAACACTTTATTTGTTCAGACCATGTCCTAATGCAACACTTTATTTGTTCAGACCATGTCCTAATGCAACACTTTATTTTTCAACCATGTCCAATGCAAACACTTTATTTGTTCAGACCATGTCCTAATGCAACACTTTATTTGTTCAGACCATGTTCCCTAATGCAACACTTTATTTGTTTCAGACCATGTCCTAATGCAACACTTTATTTGTTCAGACCATGTCCTAATGCAACACTTTATTTGTTCAGACCATGTCCCAATGCAACACTTTATTTGTTCAGACCATTTCCTTAATGCAACACTTTATTGTTCAGCACCATGTCCCAAATGCAACACTTTATTTGTTCAGACCATGTCCTAATGCAACACTTTATTTGTTCAGACCATGTCCCAATGCAACACTTTATTTGTTCAGACCATGTGCCATTGGTTCTTATGCCAGTATCATTGATTACCTCCCTCCGACTGGGCTGGGTAGTCTGGATCTCACTAGAGGAGAGATGCACTCTGTCCAAGCCTTATTGGTGGAAGGGCTTCTCTACTGAGCCACTCTCTAACCGCCTCTCCCTCCATCACAACAACACATCATTAGACCAGCAGTGACAGACAGATAGAGGGAGAGAGAGATCAGAGAGAGAGAGATCAGAGAGGGAGGGAGGGATGGAAGGAGAGGGAGAAAAAGAGAGAGAAAGATCGAGCGAGAGAGAGAGGGCCCAGGTTGAGGCCAATTAATTCTTTAGCACCCCTATTTGTGCCTGCGTCTCAAACTACACCCAATTCCCTATATAGTGCACTACACCATAGAATCATTGTATAGGGGAATAGGGTGCCATTTGAGATGCAACCAGTGTTTGGTCATAGTCTGGTATTTCCTAGGTACTAACAACATAGTAAACAACTCCTGGTGGTCTAATGATGGTTTTTTTCTCTATTTTCAAAACCTCTGGCCCTATTGTCTTCAAACCAGCAACAGATACATACAATGTAGTGTAGCCTTAACCGTGAATGACTGGGTTCCAACCTAAGTCTACTGAGCTACAATAAAGCACATTAGCCTGCTAAGCCAAAGGCCTAGGCTTTGAAACCATAAACAAATATGGAGTACGAGGCTAGGACTACAGTGATCGCCTTCAGGCAAGGCTTACTCTCATCTCATGTTTCATGTCTATCCATATCATCTCTGTATCTCTCTGCAACGCTGAACACTAAAGCGCTTATCAAAATAATAACATCTGATGATGACATCCACGTGTTTAATCTAGGTCAACGCTGATGAATAATTTACAACCAGATGCTCAATAGATTCCCACTGAACAATACCGGCATGTCGCTAGGCCTGTAGGACTGTGAGTACGGACACACACATGCACGTGCGCACACACACACACAGTATATAGCCTCGCCACAACCTGGGCTCTCGCCCACACACTTCTCTGGTCTGTCTGCATGGCTGGTCTGTCAACATCCACGATTCATCAAAGATTGAGGCTGCGGCCTGCTCATTCAAAGTTCTCCAAAAGTGTGCACTTGCACACTTTGCATCATAGTCTACATAACAGACTCAGAGAGATACACAGGCCATAGTGAGGCCTAGAAGATGACAACCAGACAGTATTGTCTCTATCATTGTTCTGTTCTGCTGTGGAACTACATGCATTTGCTTCCACCATCTGACATCCAGTCGAATCATATCCCTCCCTCCCTGTCAAATAGGTTTCAGAATGTTGTCATACACGTCAGAAATGCAATTAAGAGTAATCAAGATGATAACACATCCAATTAGGCCTCTGCCAGGTAATGAGGTTTGTCATAGGCCAAACCTCATTACCCGGCACTGAGATATGGACATTTATTTAAATGACTATTTCACTGGTAAAGTGGACAAACTGAAAAGTGAAACGACAACATTGAACAGTGAACTATCATCTTTGTGTATTGAAGATCTAATAATAAAATAAAAGGATTGCTGTTTTGAATTTGGTCAAGTTCATGTGGAAAAATTGTGATCCATCAATAATGATAAGCCACCAGGTACAGACAACCTAGATACTCTTCAGAATGGTAGCAGACTGTATTGCCAACACATCAATTAAATTTTGCCTCAACGCAATCACTGGTCAACATGGTTGTCATACTGAAAGTAAAACAATCTGTACATCATGTCTCCTCTTCCGTGATTTGGTTAGCTTCTTCCCATACATGACAACTATTGAAGAAGAAACAACCGAAGAAAGAGCACATACAACATGTGATGAGGCTATAATTCTCAGCAACAAAAGAGTGATCAAATTAAGATCCTACATCTGTAGGCTACTCCAACCGAGACACCACCACCTAGTTCAGAGCTAAAACTACCTAATTATAGTCTCATCACGTTGTATGAGTTCTTTCTTCTGATCTTTCTTCTTCTATAGTTGTCATGTATGGGACGAAGCTCACAAAATCACGGAAGAGGAGACATGACGTATAGATTGTTTTACTTTCAGTATGACACCCCTGCCTCATGACAGCCATGGGGGTATTACTAAGCTATAGGATTGTTTTAAGGAGGTAGCTCCTGCATGTGCAGTAGCTAATGGGGATCCTAATAATAAACTAAACCTGGACATGAACAATTGCTATTGCATTTCACTGTAGTCTACAATAACATTGTGTGACACTGTTACTTAACTATGATTGTCTGTAGTATTGTGTGTGTGCTTGTGAGCGTGTTTGTGCATGTGTTTGCGAGTGTGCGTACATACAACATGAAGTGGATACTAAAAGCAGGTCCGGGAAGAGGACAGGTGTTTGGTGCTTGTGGTTCATTTATAGGGAGTTGTAGCTCTCATTTGGGGAGGGAGGTTTGGGTTCTGCTTTATTTAAAGCTGAACAGCTGTTGTTGGACCTGAGGCAGTACATTACTGTGTGTGTGTGTGTGTGTGTGTGTGTGTGTGTGTGTGTGAACACACACACACACACACAAGAGAAGATGAGGCAGGGAGGC
>NC_036848.1:48528006-48545565 GCF_002910315.2 Salvelinus sp. IW2-2015
GTGTGTGTGTGGGTGTGCGGCGTGTATAGTGTGTATATGTGTGTGAGGACCAGTCTGGGATCTCTCTCATCTCGCTCGCCTGATTAAACCGTCAGTATTACGCCATACTGGCCACGGTGGATATGGATCTTATTAAGGTGCAATAGATGTCACTACAGAAGCACCAAGCAACCTGCTAACAACCACCCAGGAGGCCTTTTAAACACACACACAACACACACACAACACACACACACACAACAAACACACAACACACACACCACACACACACACACACACACACACACACACACAATCACACAAGCCACACACACACACACACACACACATCACTCAGCAACATAGCAACACAAAGCTAAATGAACAGATCTTAAATTATTTATATATGACGCCAGCCCAATGCATACGCAGTTTTATGATTCTATGATGAAACAAGTGATATTCATTTAACATGGTAATGATCAACTCCGATTAGAAAATAAGACTTGTTATGTAGTTTTTCTCATGTGTTCTCCCTCGAAACATGAATGAGAAATCGTATAAATGTGAAGGATTCCATCCCTGTTTGAGTGAGCAGAGCACATGAACATCCAGATCCTTTATGAACAGTGCTGCTGACTGACTAATCTATCCAGAATAGCAACTGTTGCTAATGTTTATGTATGTCTCCATAAACAGAACCGTGATACTTCATCATTACCTGGTGGGATCACAAATTACATCACTAAAGCAGCGTTTCCTGCAGAGTCAACTAATGAATGTCTCTCATGTCGAGTTTGAGCAGTCAACAGGCCAGTTAAATGAAATATTGAAGAAAGACAACATTACAGGGATCCCGTAATTTATTTACACATTTCTCACTCTGACTAATGTCAGTATCCTCCTAATTATTTCATCAACACAGTGTCTGAGTGGCGGGGGAATAGATTTGATAAGGGAGACAAAGGTGGAACAAAAGACTAGATACAGGAGAGAGGGAGGGAGAGGGAAGGAGGCAGGGAGGGAGGCAGGGAGAGGGAAAGAGGCAGGGAGGGAGGAGGGAGCGGGAAGGAGTTAGGCAGGGAGGCAGGGAGAGAGAGGGAGGTAGGGAGAGAGAGGGAGGGTAGCGAGCGAGTGAGGGAAGCAGGGAGGGATGGAGAGAGGTTGAGAGGCCCAAAGAAGTCAGATTCCCTTTGGACACACACGTGCAGGACTCCTATGTTAGAAAGTCCTAGTGGGCTCAGGGAATGGGTTGAGAAAAAAGTGAGAGATGGGGGTAAGAGTTGGGTCAGGTAGGGGCCATTACTGTATATACACTTACACTATATATACAAAAGTATTTGGACACCCCTTCAAATGAGTGAATTCGACTATTTCAGCCACACCCGTTGCTGACAGGTGTATAAAATCTAGCACACAGCCATGCAATCTCCATACACAAACTTTGGCAGTAGAATTACTGAAGAGCTCAATGACTTTCAACGTGTCATTGTCATACTGTAAGATGTCACCTTTCCATCAAGTCAATTTTGTCAAAGTGCCCGACTTCACTAATGCTCTCGTGGTTGAATGGAAGCAAGCCCCTGCGGCAATGCTCCAACATGTAGTCGAAAGCCTTCCCAGAAGAGTGGAAGCTGTTATAGCAACCCAACTCCATATTAATGCCCATGATTTTGGAATGAGATGTTTGACTAGCAGGAGTCCACATACTTTTGGTACTGTAGTATAAATTGAGAAGCACATAATGTCGATACCCTCATTAAAACCTTCCCCCTCTGATACACACACACAGATGCATAGGTTACTCCAACAGAGGCCCCACCACCTAGTTCATAAAAACATACAGATGGAAGCTCTTCATTTGAGTCAGTTTGGTACAGCAGGAAAATAATCCTGCAGCAGCAGGAAATGTGAATTATTATGTAGATTATAATTAATGGACATTTTTTGTAGGGGTTGATTCATTTTGCATTAGGGAAAAAAGAGTCTGACATTTTAAAGTTGAAACTTTAGAAGCCTTTTAAAACCTTCACTGCACTACAAGTTTGCATTTCCTGCTGTGCAGCAGACCGAGCCAGCAAACCGTGCCAATATATTCTCCAAACACCACCTTCGAGGGCATTATCACTTTCATACAACGGGTTATCAACATATTCAAATAATGATTGACACATTTTCATTAAAAACGTTATTTTGATTAATTTATTCATACTATTTCATCCTTCCACAAGATATAGTCCCGACACAAATCTAGGGTTGCTAGAGACGCGACCCAGTCATTCAGTCTTTTTGTTCTGTATCTGTGGACGCGACCCAGTCGTTCATTCTAAATGTTCCTTTGCCATACTGGCTGGCAAAGTTCTTATATTTTGCTTGCTAGCTAGCCTACTACGGCTAACTTACAGTCAAGTCAAAAAGTGCAGCCAGAATAACAGCAAAGTAGCTGCATTTTCATTTGTTTAAGCTGTTTTCTAGTGATTTATTTGGATACATCCATAACAATGAGCTAATGAGGAGCAATTTCACCTAGCATATAAAATGTGCTAACTCATCAGGACACTGTTGTTCAGAGGAGCTAGCCACCACACAGCTACAGTAACACAATCACTTCAAACTGAAGCTGGAAAGACTGCAAATTAGCTGAGTTTCGTTTTACCTTTTTTAAATGTACCTTTTTGTATATATCCATAAAAATTATACCAGCTGATTCATGATTTCGACTGGCTGAGAAACGCTGCCTGCCTGTCTGTCTCGTCCCGACTCCCGACAAATTCATTACTATGGGACAACATGAGATCTAATTTGAATATTGAAACAATATTGCAAATGTCGGAGAGACAGACAGCAAGGTTTATACAAATCTCCCGCTGATGAAAACTAAATGTTAGTCTAATCAGATGGAATAGAGTAAATAGAGTAAATTATATTTTAACATCATAGATTTAGCCTGTGGCAATTTGTGGGATAGACACCGGCTGGAATTCGGTTTTAACCAATCAGCATTCAGAATTAGACCCACCCATTGTATAATCCAACCGAGACACCACCACCTAGTTCAGAGCTAAAACTACCTAATTATAGTCTCATCGCGTTGTATGTGTTCTTTCTTCGGTTCTTTCTTTTTCTATAGTTGTCACGTATGGGACGAAGCTCACAAAATCACGGAAGAGGAGACATGACGTATAGATTGTTTTACTTTGAGTATGACACTCTTGCCTCATGACAGCCATGTTGACCAATGATTGCATTGAGGAAAAACATTTAATTGATGTTTTGCCATCCTGATCTTTGCAAGGGTCATTCCGGCATGTGGTGATGCTGTTTGTAATACTTTGCTCTCTCTCGCTCTCTCAATATGTTATTTAAATAAGGAGAGAGTGCATCAAAGGCTAAAATCTCCAATGGTTACTAATAGTGTGAATATTAATTTAGGCTGATATTTTATTATTTCCCAGTCCTTAGGGGGAAGCTAAACGAGGACAGAAATAATTTAGCATTCTTTGCATTATTTTGCACATATTTAAAAATGATCTCAGTGAAAGAAAACTGCTTCGGATTCAGCGCATCCCTACAACCTGTATCTAGCCTACTGCGGTATTTCTTACACACTGAGCGCGTGTGTGTGTGTGTCTATGTGTGACCTAAATAAATAAATTCAGCTATTTCAGCTTTAATACAAGCCCAATATAGCCACATGGGGACAAGTTTTCTTCAGCTGAGGTTATAAGATGCTATATACTCTTATAATAAAGTGCTGTACACTTATACAGTTGAAGACGGAAGTTTACATACACCTTAGCCAAATACATTTAAACTCAGTTTTTCACAATTCCTGACATTTAATCCCAGTAAAAATTCCCTGTCTTAGTCCGTTAGTATCACCACTTTATTTAAGAATGTGAAATGTCAGAATAATAGTAAAGAGAATGATTTATTTCAGCTTTTATTTCTTTCATCACATTCCAGTGGGTCAGAAGTTTACATACACTCAATTAGTATTTGGTAGCATTGCCTTGAAATTGCTTACCTGGGTAAACGTTTCGGGTAGCCTTCCACAAGCTTGCCACATAAGTTGGGTGGATTTTGGCCCATTTCTCTTGACAGAGCTGGTGTAACTGAGTCAGGTTTGTAGGCCTCCTTGCTCGGAACACACACTTTTTCAGTTCTGTCCAAATTTTCTAACAGGATTGAAGTCAGGGCTTTGTGATGGCCACTCAATACTCGACTTTGTTGTCCTTAAGCCATTTTTGCCACAACTTTGGAAGTATGCTTGGGGGGTCATTGTCCATTTGGAAGACCCATTTGCGACCAAGCTTTAACTTCCCGACTGAAAAATCTTGAAATGTTGCTTCAATATAATCCACATCATTTTCGTACCTCATGATGCCATCTATTTTGTGAAGTTCACCAGTCCTCCTGCAGCAAAGCACCCCAACATGATGCTGCACCCCGTGCTCACGGTTGGGATGGTGTTCTTCGGCTTGCAAGCGTCCCCCTTTTCCCTCCAAACATAAATGATGGTCATTATGGCAAACAGTTCTATTTTTGTTTCATCAGACAGAGGACATTTCTCCAATAAGTACGATCTTTGTCCCCATGTGCAGTTGCAAACTGTAGTCTGGCTTTTTTTATGGCAGTTTTGGAGCAGTGGCTTCTTCCTTGCTGAGCAGCCTTTCAGGTTATATCGATATAGGACTCATTTTACTGTGGATATAGATACTTTTGTACCTGTTTCCTCCAGCATCTTCACAAGGTCCTTTGCTGTTGTTCTGGGATTGATTTCCTCTTTTCCTTCCTGACCGGTATGACAGGTGCGTGGTCCCATGGTGTTTATACTTGCATACTATTGTTTGTACAGATGAACGTGGTACCTTCAGGCGTTTGGAAATTGCTCCCAAGGATGAACCAGACTTGTGTAGGTCTACAATAATTTTTCTGAGGTCTTGGCTGACTTCTTTTGATTTTCCCATGATGTCAAGCAAAGAGGCAGTGAGTTTGACGGTAGGCCTTGAAATACATCCACAGGTACACCTCCAATTGACTCAAAGGATGTCAATTAGCCGATCAGAAGCTTCTAAAGCCATGACATCATTTTCTGGAATTTTCCAAGATGTTTAAAGGCATAGTCAACTTAGTGTATGTAAACTTCTGACCCACTGGAATTGTGATACAGTGAATTATAAGTGAAATAATCTGTCTGTAAACAATTGTTGGATAAATTACTTTTGTCATGCACAAAGTAGATGTCCTAGCTGACTTGCCAAAACTATAGTTTGTTAAAAGAAGAAATTTGTGGAGTGGTTGAAAAACGAGTTTTAATGACTCCAACTTAAGTGTATGTAAACTTCCGACTGTATCAGGGTACCATTCCTGCAGCTATGTATACAGTCAGTTGCTGTTATCATAGGATGGTGTAGGATACCACTACTCATATCACATAGGGTGCTGTCATTTATACAAAGGGTGGGTCTAATTCTGGATGCTGATTGGTTAAAACCGCATTCCAGCCGGTGTCTATTCCACAAGTTAACACCGGTTAAAGCAATGACGTTGAAATGCCTATTTACTCTGTTCCATCTCACTGCACAATCCACAGACTTATCAGCTCAGCCAGGCAATTTATAAACTTGATCTCCATTATAAAAGCACCTAGACATTATCTCCCATTTCTTTTAAACTAGCATTTAGTTTTCAACAGCGGAGATTTGTATAAACCTTTCTGTCTGTCTCTGACATTTGCAACATTGTTTTGAAATTCGATCTCCATCTGTTGTTGAGGCATGGACAAGCATGGTGGCAAACACAGCCAACAGAAATCTAGAAAACCAATGTGAGAGATACTGCATAGCTAATAGAAAAAAACCTAGAAATCCAACGTTAAAGACTGCAGGCTCCTATGGTAGAGTACAATATCACACATTTACAGAAGAAAACTGAGAAAACCAAATGTGTGAGTGTGTCTGGAGGCCCCATGGTAGAGTACAGTATCATTAATTCACACAGCTCTCAGCTGTTTCACACAGGAGACAACTACAGGGGTTTCTGTTACCTACATCCTCAAACATAGCCCTTAATAATACATGATATTCATAATACACACTCCCCCACTGCCTCTTCTACCCCGCTCTTATATTTTCCTCCTTTCTCCCTCTCTTTTCCCCATCTTCTCTCTCTCGCTCCCCCTCTCCTCCTCTCTTTGATTTATTCCAATCTCCCCCGCATATCTCACTCCTTCTTCTTCTCCCCCTTTCCTCCTCTCTTCCGCTCTTCCTCCTCCACCTCTCCTCCTCTTCTTCTCCCCCCATCTCTCCTCTCTCACTCCTTTCCTCTTCCACCTCCTACTCCTTCTCCCCCCTCTCTTCTCCTCCCTCTCTCCCTCCTTCTACTCTCTCCTCTCCAACTCTCCCTCCCTGTCCCCCTCCTCTTCTCTCTCCCCCTCTCTCCCTCCTCTCAATCTCTTCCTCCCCACCTCCTCCCTCTCCCTCCTCTCACTCTATTCCTCTCCACCTCTCCTCCCTCTCCCTCCTCTCACCCTCTCCACCTCTCCTCCCTCCCCCCTCTCTTCTTCTCCTTTCTCCGTATGGTCTTTAATTAATTCACAAACACAGTATCTCCCACAACAATAGATGTATTGGATATATTCTCGTTTGTCCTTGTCTCGGCTCACTTCTACCTTTACATACTCACTCCTGAGAAATGAAATCACTTCTTCCTTTACACAGACTCAATCCTGAGAAATGAAATCGCTCCGCATTGAACGATTTTTCCCTTCGGATGTTTCCTTCCCCTGATATGATCGTTATCCGAAATCGAATCTAGAACCCTGGGCCCTGGTCGTCTGCAAGTCCTCGCCGCCCTGTGTGTGTGTGTGTGTGTGTGTGTTCAGCTCCTCGCCGCCAGTGTAGCAATCTGGGCTTGAATAGCAGAGAAGCGCCCAAGGTGGGAATACGATACACTGTGGAGAGGAGCGGCTTCTTGGGGAATGAGAGGGGAATATCAATTACCAGAGAATGGCCTTTGTGACCATGGGGTTTATCATTTAAACTCTAAAGCTAGAGGAAATGTTACAGATACAATATACCAACCAACCAGAACAAGGTTATGGAAATTGGGTGTGTTGATACCACATATCCATATAAATATTATGTGAATTTTTATTCACACCATTTTTTGGGGGTGATATTACATTTGAAAATCGAGTTTACGTTGCTTAAAATTATAATGGGAAAGAGGAAGAGAGAGAACTATTCAGATCGAGAGACAGAGCGAGTCAGAGAAAGAGAAAGAAAGATTAAGCTTGGCCACAAATCACCACCTTTCTCCTTCCCTCCCTCCCAGGAAGTCTCCCTCTACCTGCGTATTTTTGACATGCGCTCCCAGTCCCAGGGCCAAATTTGTCATCCTAATATAGATGCTACCTCAAGCCTGAGATGAATGTACTCCACACTAATTCCCATGTGGAGCCTTTGCACAGACATGACAGAGGGAATGGAGGACAGGGGGGAAGCAGCACATCAGCACACCATCTCCCTTCCTTCCAAAACAGCAGACGAGGTCACGGATGTCTTCCAGAGAGTACAGCCATTGTGATTCAGACTTCTATCAGTGTATGTGTGTGTGTCATTCGATTCACAAGGGGCCACTGTAGCTACAGTACATATCATCATAGTCTAATCAGCCGAGCTCTAAGTAAAGACTACAGAGTGTGAAAGACACAATTTGGTTTTCTGGGTCGTGTTCATTACCATCAAACAAGAAAATAACTCTGAAATCAGGTGCAACTACCTGGACATGTCCAATACGAAACACACATTTTCCCTTGAGATCAAAACCCAGGTGTGAAAGACACTAGATGGTGGTAATAGCGAAAAAAGGAGAAGAGATGTCCTCAGAGATATTCAACAGCTACCAGTGTAAGTAACACAATAGCAATAAAGAGGGTTCATTGGTCACACACTCCATTTTCTAAAGGACTGCAAGGAAGTTTCTACCAGCCGTAGTTCACCCCATCATGACGGGACTGACAAAGGGAGAGGAACAATATAGAATAAGTGAGTATAGGCTTGGTGGCAAAAGTGCTGTGATGTCGTTGCATAGCCACTGAGTTCTCACAGTTTGGCTAGCTAGACCTAACACTTTGTTTGCACCAACCTGTGTGAAATATTGCATTATGAGGAAGATGTCAGCTTGACGTCGAAACGTCAGACATCTGTTCACATCTTGTACAATGTTGAGTGAGCATAAATCCCTGCCTTTTTTTTGTCAAGTGCTCCAACTCTTTTTTTACCTCGAATTAGTATTTCTTGGTAAGCCATTCTCATGTTTTTTTGTCATTGTTATTGAGCACCCCTCCTTTCCTTTGTTTGCTGAAGCACGAAGGCCTGCGTGAACTCTCTGCATTATGAGTGTATTTGAAGTGCTTCTATCACCCCTAATATATTATAAGACTTGTTGTGAGCATTCGTTACAGCTAATAACTCTTCAAAACAGCTTTTTGAAAAAAACTATAAAGCTACCCCACTCTCTCCTGTTTCTCCCTCCCTCCCTCCCTCCCCTCCTCTCCTCCCTCCCTCCCCTCCCTCCCTCCCTCCCTCCCTCCCTCCCTCCCTTATCTCTCTTAGTTTGTAAATTTTCTCAGGGAAGGTGCTTATTTTGTTATGTACTGACAAAAGTGCTTTTTAGTCAGAAGAAGTTTAGAAGAGTAGGACTGTTCCGAGGGCCAAGATTAGGCGCAGAAATCAGTCACATGGACCTAGATTCTCTTAGCTTAAATTGCCTGTTCAATTCAAATTGAGACCACCCTCCCATCACCTGCAAAATTATATCACACGGCAGGACACATCAAGAGGAGGATAAAAGTCCTCCCAAGCACAATGGCACATTGGAGTCATTTGTAGGCTCGAACACTAATCAGCTCAGCATTCAAGATGTAGTCGACAACAATGAATAATTGTAGGGCGATGGATGTCCTGTGTGTGTGTGTGTGTGTGTGTGTGTGTGTGTGCTGTGTGTGTGTGTGTGTTGTGTGTGTGTGTGTGTGTGTGTGGGTGTGTGTGTTGTGATGTGTGTGTTGGTGTGTTGTGGTGTGGTGTTGTGTGTGTGTGTGTGTGGTGTGTGTGGTCTGTGATGAAACAGTGGCGTGCCACGGATTGATGCCATCGTAACGGGAGGGACAGAGAACAAACAAACAAACAGAGGCTCAATATAAGAGAGGAAGTAATGCCTAATTAGACAGAGACGGAAGGGAGTGGTCTCAAAACATCAAAGGAAGGACAGATAACGTAGCTGAGTTCTGGTGGGACTCAGACGAATTAGGCAAGAATCTCTAGGCTTCAACCGTGTGAGATTAGAAATGCACATCAATGCAAATGTACAATACTAGAAAACAGAGTAAATATGCTTCAGTCTTCTCTTGAAAAACAAAAAAGTTGGACTTAAAAGCTGTGTGTGTGTGTGTGTGTGTGTGTGTGTGTGTGTGTTGTGTGTGTGTGTGTGTGTGTGTGTGTGTGTGTGTGTGTGTGTGTGTGTGTGCGTGCGTGCGTGCGTTGCATGCGTGGCGTGTGGCGTGTGTGTGTGTGTCTGTGTGTTGTGTGTGTGTGCTCACAGACACAGGTGGAGTGCGTTGCTTTGTCCCTGTTTTACTCAGTCTGTTTCGGTTACTTTCCTGACACACATTATTATAAGAATGAGAAGGAAGAATATGAGTGTTTGAGTCAACCTGTCACTGACCGAGTCTGTAATACCTACCACCATAGTCCCTGTGCCCAAGAACACCAAGGTAACCTGTTCTAAATTACTAATGACCCGTAGCACTCACCGTCTGTAGCCATGAAGTGCTTTGAAAGGCTGGTCATGGCTCATATCAACACCATCACCTCAGAAACCCTAGACCCAGTCCAATTCGCACACCGCCCCAACAGATCCACAGATGATGCAGTCTCTATTGCACTCCACACTGCCCTTTCCCACCTGGACAAAAGGAACACCTATGTGAGAATGCTGTTAATTGACGACAGCTAAGCGTTCAACAACATAGTGCCCTCAAAGCTCATCACTAAGCTAAGAAACCTGGGACTAAACACCTCCCTCTGCAACTGGATCCTGGACTTCCTCACGGGCCGCCCCCAGGTGGTAAGGGTAGGCAATCCTGCCACACTGATCCTCAACAGGGGGGCCCCTCAGAGGTGCGTGCTTAGGCCCGTCCTGTACTCCCTGTTCACCCATGACTGCGTGGCCAAGCGCGACTCCAACACCATCATTAAGTTTGCCGACGACACAATGGTGGTAAGCCTGATCACCGACAACAATGAGCCAGCCTATGGGGAGGTCAGAGACCTGGCACTATGGTGCCTGGACAACAACCTCTCCCTCAACGTGATCAAGACAAAGGATCGTGGACTACAAGAAAAGGAGGGCCGAGCACGCCCCCATTCTCAGCGACGGGGCTATAGTGGAGCAGGTTGAGAGCTTCAAGTTTCTTGGTTTCCACATCACCAACAAACTATCGTGGTTCAAACACACCAAGACAGTCGTGAAGAGGGCACAACAACGCCTATTCCCCCACAGGTGACTGAAATGATTTGCGTCCTCAGATACTAAACAACATCTACAACTGCATCATCAAGAGCATCCTGACTGGTTGCATCACCACCTGGTATGGCAACTGCTCTGCCTCTGATCGCAAGGTGCTAGAGAGGGTAGTGCGTAGGGCCCAGTACATCACTGGAGCCAAGCTTCCTGCCATCCAAAAATTGCCAAAGACTCCAGCCACCGTAGTCATAGACAGTTCTCTCTGCTACCGCATGGCAAGCGGTACCGGAGCGCCAAGTCTAGGTCCAAAAGGCTTCTTAACAGCTTCTACCCCAAGCTATATGACTAATGAACTGCTAATCAAATCGTTACCCAGACTATTTGCATTGACCCTTACCCCCTTTTATACTCTGCTGCTACTTGTTATGTATTATCTATGCATAGTCACTTTACCCCTACCTACATGTACATATTACCTCAATTACCTCGACTAACCTGCACCCCCGCACATTGATTCGGCACTGGTACCCACTGTATATAGTCTCGTTATTGTTTTGTATTGTTACTCTTTTATTTTTTTACTTTATTTTATTTAGTCGTATTTTCTTAAGTCTTATTTTTCTTAAAACTGCATTGTTGTTTAAGGACTTGTAAGCATTTCACGGTAAGGTAATACCTGTTGTATTCGGCGCATATGACAAATAAGATTTGATTTGATAAATCATCAAAAACAAAGGAGAGGATTCACGTGATGCTGCGAAGCAAGGTGGTTGTCTGAACGGAGCCTCCCGATAAAACCCTCCCAATTTCCTCAAAGTTCGATAGAATAGTACATTTAGTATAATTGTTTTTCAACAATGTCTGCGTTGAAATCAGTTTCAACACGTACACGTAGCGCAGCGGTTGACAAGGCCAACCTTAGCTCTGTTGCTAGCACTTCAGCGAGCATGACTTTGAACGGGCAGAACATAGAATCCAGCTCGTTGTTGACCTTGCAATCATCCCTATAGAAGGCCATGGAAGAAATGGGTAGAGTCAGCACCATTCTTGAATCTCTTGAATCGGATGTTTCTCAGGTCAAACAATCTCAGATGGATATGCAAGAAGATGTATCGGTCATATTACAGAGGCGAGATGCGGCAGAGGGTCGCATATCAACGCTGGAGGACGACAACGATTGACTGATTAAGAACGTCGAGAAGAACGCCAAACTGTGTAAGGATCTCCACAGAACGCAGCTAACCCGAGACAGGCGCCTCAATTTAAGACTTTTAGCGGTCAAGGAGGGTCTGGAGGATGGCAAGCTGCGGGAATGCGTGAGACTAATTATCTCGGAGGCTCTGGGGGTGGATCTGGACGAATCCGAGCTTCAACAAGTCCAATGTTACCTAGCACCAATACCACGCGAGAATCAGCCGCCTAGACCAATCATCATCCGCTTTCTCAGGGATCTGGAGAGAGAGAGTACTGGCCGCTGCGAAGTGAATGTATCGGGAGAAGAGAGAGGTGACCTGGAAGTGCTGCAAGAAATAAGGGCATGGATGGCATAGCTATATTGGACGGTGAGTTCTATATGGGACAGTGTCTGTGTGACAAACTATCGCAAAGACACTGTGAAATGACAATTTGGATAACTAATAGCTACAATATTTAGCTATTTGTCTATTTCAGACTGTATACTGTAGCTACAATGCTATTTTGGTCACTGAAGGATCAGCCGGTTGGCTACTCAGTCAAATCTAACAAAGGTTGAGATTGTCATATGTGACAGCATGACAGCATGACAGCATCGAAAATTATTGATTTTCAATATAATTCTAACACCCAATAAGAAATGATAAATGTCTAAAACATATACAAAGATAATTTCATGGAATATCAACGGTTCACAGAATCCTATTAAGAGGAAGAAATGTTATACTTTTCGATGTACCGATTCCATGGCACATGGTTTATGAATTTACACGCAAAATGAAGCCGGTTCAAAAATAGTACACGCAAAACACCAGTCTCAACGTCAGCAGTGAAGATGCGACTCCGGGATGCTGGCATTCCAGGCAGAGTTCCTCTGTCAATTGTCTGTGTTCTTTTGCCCATCTTAATATATTATTTTTATTGGCCAGTCTGAGATATGGCTTTTTCTTTGCAACTCTGCCTAGAAGGTCAGCATCCCGGAGTCGCCTCTTCACTATTGACACTGAGACTGGTGTTTTGCGGGTACTATTTAATGAAGCTGACAGTTGAGGACTTGTGAGGTATCTGTTTCTCAAACTAGACACTAATATAGTTGTCGTCTTGCTCAGTTGTGCACCGGGGCCTCCCTCTCTATTCTGGTTAGGGCCAGTTTGCGCAGTCCTGTGAAGGAAGTAGTATACAGCATTGTAAGAGATCTTCAGTTTCTTGGCAATTTCTCATATGGAATAGCCTTCATTTCTCAGAACAAGAATAGACTGACGAGTTCTAGAAGAAAGTTCTTTGTTTCTGGCCATTTTGAGCCTGTAATCGAACCCACAAATGCTGATGCTCCAGATACTCAACTAGTCTAAATAAGGCTAGTTTTATTGATTATTTAATCAGCACAAGAGTTTTCAGCTGTGCTAACATAATAGCAAAAGGGTTTTCTAATGATCAATTTGCCCTTTAAGATTAAAAACGTAGATTAGCTAACACAATTTGCCATTGCATCCCAGGAGTGATGGTTGCTGATAATGGGCCTCTGTACGCCTATGTAGATATTCCTTTAAAAATCAGCCGTTTCCAGCTACAATGGTCATTTACAACATGAACAATGTCTACACTGTATTTCTGATCAATTTGATGTTATTTTAATGGACAAAAAATGTGCTTTTCTTTCAAAAACAAGGACATTTCTAAGTGACCCCAAACTTTTGAACGGTAGTGTATATACAGTTGAAGTTGGAAGTTTACATACACTTAGGTTGGATTCATTAAAACTCATTTTTCAACCACTCCACAAATTTCTTGTTAACAAACTATAGTTTTGGCAAGTCGGTCAGGAAAACTACTTTGTGCATGACACAGGTCATTTTTTCAACAATTGTTTACAGACAGATTATTTCACATAAAATTCACTGTATCACAAATCCAGTTGGTCAGAAGTTTACATACACTAAGATGACTGTGCCTTTAAACATCTTGGAAAATTCCAGAAAATGATGTCATGGCTTCAGAAGCTTCTGATAGGCTAATTGACATCATTTGAGTCAATTGGAGGTGTACCTGTGGATGTATTTTAAGGCCTACTTTCAAACTCAGTGCCTCCTTGCTTGACATCATGGGAAAATCAAAAGAAGTCAGCCAAGACCTCAGAAATAAAATGTAGACCTCCACAAGTCTGGTACATCCTTGGGAGCAATTTCCAAACACCTGAAGGTACCACGTTCATCTGTACAAACAATAGTACGCAAGTATAAACACCATGGGACCACGCAGCCGTCATACCGCTCAGGTAGGAGACACGTTCTGTCTCCTAGAGATGAATGTACTTTAGTGCGAAAAGTGCAAATCAGTCCCAGAACAACAGCAAAGGACCCTGTGAAGATGCTGGAGGAAACAGGTACAAAAGTATCTATATCCTCAGTAAAACGAGTCTTATATCGACATAACCTGAAAGGCCGCTCAGCAAGGAAGAAGCCACTGCTCCAAGACCGCCATAAAAAAGCCAGACTACAATTTGCAACTGCACATGGGGACAAAGATCGTACTTATTGGAGAAATGTCCTCTGGTCTGATGAAACAAAAATAGAACTGTTTGGCCATAATGACCATCGTTATGTTTGGAGGAAAAAGCGGGACACTTGCAAGCTGAAGAACACCATCCCAACTGTGAAGCACGGGGCTGGCAGCATCATGTTGTGGGGGTACTTTGCTGCAGGAGGGACTGGTGAACTTAACAAAATAGATGGCATGATGAGGTAGGAAAATTATGTGGATATATTGAAGCAACATCTCAAGACATCAGTCAGGAAGTTAAAGCTTGGTTGCAAATGGGTCTTCCAAATGGACAATGACCCCAAGCATACTTCCAAAGTTGTGGCAAAATGGCTTAAGGACAACACAGTCCAACAGACTCAGTTACACCAGCTACGTATGTCAGGATGAATGGGCCAAAATTCACCCAAATTATTGTGGGAAGCTTGTGGAAGGGTACCCAAAACGTTTGACCCAAGTTAAACAATTCAAAGGCAATGCTACCAAATACTAATTGAGTGTATGTAAACTTCTGACCCACTGGGAATGTGATGAAAGAAACAAAAGCTGAAATAACTCAATCTCTCTACTATTATTCTGACATTTCACATTCTTAAAATAAAGTGGTGATACTAACTGACCTAAGACAGGGAATTTTTACTAGGATTAAATGTATTTGGCTAAGGTGTATGTAAACGTCCGACTTCAACTGTATGTGTATGGGTGTATGTATATAGATATATATTTACCCCCCAAAATATATGGGGGATTGGAAATGATGCAGACAATTACATTGATGGAAGCAACAATCTATCCGCAATATTAAAGCTGACCCCCCCCCCCCCCAAAAAAAAGAAAATGGGGAAAAAAGAGGAAGAAATGTTTAGGTTATCTCAAATCTCAACAAGCTGCTGTAGCTTTCATCCAAGAAACTCATTTGGTTGATTCAGAGGCTGCTAAATTGAAAAGGGATTGGGTTGGGCAGGTATTTCATAGCTCATAGCAAAAAACATGGTGTTGCAATTTTGGTACATACAGTAAATAGTTGAATTTTGTCATGTTAAAGCAACATAAGGATGAGGAAGGAAAAATTACTTGTGTTGAGGCTCTGGTAAATGGTAATAAGGTTAATATGTGTAATATTTATGCACCAAACAGGGAGGATACTGGGTTTTTCCATAAGGTTAATAAGGTCATGGGAGAAATCATTGGTGACAATACAGTGGTGGCGGGAGACTTTAAACAGGTTCAAGATGGTATCCTTGATAAAAATACTTATTCTAAAACTGTACCAAGGGACAGAGCAGCGATACATCTATTAATGAGGGATTCGGGTCTGGTAGATATATGGAGACTTGTCAATCCTAGAGAGAAGGAATATACATTTTATTCACGTAACCAAGAATCTCATTCCAGGATAGTTTACTTCCTAATTTCCAGAAGTATGACTAAAGATGTGATAGATAGTAAAATAGGGGTTATTGCTTTGACTGACCACGTGACAGTGGAATTATGTTTAGCAGTTTAGGTTGATATGGCTAAGAAAAGCATTAGATGGAGGATGAATACATCCTCATTCCAAGACGAAACATTTAATCTTTCCCTCAATGAAGATGTCAAGTTTTTTTTTAAACAAACATTGGTTCCACTGACAAATTGAGTACAGTATGGGAGGCCACCAAAGCATATGTTAGGGGCAAGATAATAGCACACACTAGTAGAAAGAAAAGGGAAGATAGAGAAAGAGTTGAAAAACTAGAGTCTCAAATTTAAGAGCTGGAAAAAGAGTTATCCAAGAAAAATACTGAGTCACTGTTGAAACAAGTCTGCGATCTGAAGTTTCAATTACATGAGATCTATAACAAAAAGGCTGAATATGCAATGTTTCGGCTGAGGACAAATTTTTATGAAAGTGGTGAAAAAACAGGTAAATTATTGTCTAACAACAAAAGGATGCCAGTTTTGTAATAGCAGCTATCAAAAATGGAAGTGGGGAGGTAATGACTGGTACAAACGATATGAACAATTTGTTTTGTGACTTTTATTTGACTCTTTATAAGTCTGAATGTAACTTAAACCCAGCTAAATTGAATGCCTTTTTTCAAAGATAGAGCTTCCGGGGGTGTCTCCTGATTCAATAAAGGATTTGGATGCTCCTATACTAGAATCTGAGATAAGAACAGACATCACCTCAATGAAGTCTGGAAAGTCACTAGGATTAGAGGACTTCCCAGTTGAGTATTATAAGAGGAATATTGACGTATTAGCTCTTATATTAACACGGGTGTACGCAGACGCTCTGGAACTGGAGCAGCTACCTGACACTTTTAATAAGGCACTCATTTCCTTAATTCTCAAGAAGGATAGAGACCCCACTGTTCCAGGGAGTTTTCACTCTGTCAGTTTAATTGGAGTTGATTGTAAGGTGCCTTCCAAAGTACTAGCCACGAGGCTGGAGAAGGTTTTACCTCATATTATTCACACAGATCAGGTGGGATTTGTAAAAAGTAGAACCTCCACAGACAATCTTAGACGTTTGCTTCGCCTCATGTGGCTGAGTCAAAAAGAGGACACTCAGGTGGCAGCCCTTTCCTTAGATGCGGAGAAGGCATTCAATAGGGTGGAGTGGGGCTTTTTAACATATACCCTTGAGAAGTTTGGCTTTGGCTCTGGATTTATCAAGTGGGTAAAGGTATTGTACTCCAATCCAAGAGCAACAGTCCTCACAAATGGTAAGATCTCTTCCTTTTTTAATCTGTCGAGGGGAACCCAGCAGGGTAGTCCCCTTTTACCGCTCCTTTTTACTCTATTTATTTTCGGCGTCCTTGGCAACAGCAATCAGAGCTGATTCAGGAATCAAAGGAGTGATGGGAGGCACCAGTTAGCATAAGTTGTTTTTATATTCTGATGACATATCGTAATCCTTTTGGTTTTGAACACAATTGACATGTTCTCACAGATATCTGGTTATAAGATGAATTGGCAGAAGTCAGAAGCTATGTATGCCTGTATCCAAATTCTGTCCTCCTGTTGCAATTACTTCATTACAGTTCAAATGGGTACCATCAGGGATGAAATACCTGGGTATAAAATTGAGTAACGAACTACAGAATATTATGCTAATTATTATGATGCCACTACTACAAGAAATTAAGAAAAATCTTGATAAATGGAGGTTGCTTAATCTTACTTTATGGGGTAAAATAAATACTGTTAAAATGGTCATTGCCCCACAGTTTAATTACAGTGGGGAGAACAAGTATTTGATACACTGCCGATTTTGCAGGTTTTCCTACTTACAAAGCATGTAGAGGTCTGTAATTTTTATCATAGGTACAC
>NC_036848.1:48545819-48588808 GCF_002910315.2 Salvelinus sp. IW2-2015
TCCACTCATTACCTGTATTAACTGCACCTGTTTGAACTCGTTACCTGTATAAAAGACACCTGTCCACACACTCAATCAAACAGACTCCAACCTCTCCACAATGGCCAAGACCAGAGAGCTGTGTAAGGACATCAGGGATAAAATTGTAGACCTGCACAAGAGCTGGGATGGGCTACAGGGACAATAGGCAAGCAGCTTGGTGAGAAGGCAACAACTGTTGGCGCAATTATTAGGAAATGGAAGAAGTTCAAGATGACGGTCAATCACCCTCGGTCTGGGGCTCCATGCAAGATCTCACCTCGTGGGGCATCAATGATCATGAGGAAGGTGAGGGATGAGCCCAGAACTACACGGCAGGACCTGGTCAATGACCTGAAGAGAGCTGGGACCACAGTCTCAAAGAAATTCATTAGTAACACACTACGCCGGCATGGATTAAAATCCTGCAGCGCACGCAAGGTCCCCCTGCTCAAGCCAGCGCATGTCCAGGCCCGTCTGAAGTTTGCCAATGACCATCTGGATGATCCAGAGGAGGAATGGAGAAAGTCATGTGGTCTGATGAGACAAAAATAGAAGCTTTTGGTCTAAACTCCACTCGCCGTGTTTGGAGGAAGAAGAAGAATGAGTACAACCCAAGAACACCATCCCAACCGTGAAGCATGGAGGTGGAAACATCATTCTTTGGGGATGCTTTTCTGCAAAGGGAACAGGACGACTGCACCATATTGAAGGGAGGATGGATGGGCCATGTATCGCGAGAATCTTGGCCAACAACCTCCTTCCCTCAGTAAGAGCATTGAAGATGGGTCGTGGCTGGCTCTTCCAGCATGACAACGACCCGAAACACACAGCCAGGGCAACTAAGGAGTGGCTCCGTAAGAAGCATCTCAAGGTCCTGGAGTGGCCTAGCCAGTCTCAAGACCTGAACCCAATAGAAAAAATCTTTGGAGGGAGCTGAAAGTCCGTATTGCCCAGCGACAGCCCCCAAAACCTGAAGGATCTGGAGAAGGTCTGTATAGGAGGAGTTGGGCCAAAATCCCTGCTGCAGTGTGCGCAATACCTGGTCAAGAACTACAGGAAAACGTATATGATCTCTTAATTGCAACAAAGGTTTCTGTACCAAATATTAAGTTCTGCTTTTCTGATGTATCAAATACTTATGTCATGCAATAAAATGCAAATTCATTACTTAAAAATCATACAATGTGATGTTCTGGATTTTTGTTTTAGATTCCGTCTCTCACAGTTGAAGTGTACCTATGATAAAAATTACAGACCTCTATATGCTTTGTAAGTAGGAAAACCTGCAAAATCGGCAGTGTATCAAATACTTGTTCTCCCCACTGTATGTGTCCATGATGCTCCCTGTGACCAGTTCTCCCTTATTTCAGCAGTACAAACAAATGATTAAGGATTATCTTTTGGAT
The DNA here is from genome assembly GCF_002910315.2 of Salvelinus sp. IW2-2015. Classification (NCBI taxonomy): domain Eukaryota; kingdom Metazoa; phylum Chordata; class Actinopteri; order Salmoniformes; family Salmonidae; genus Salvelinus; species Salvelinus sp. IW2-2015. Next base: position 48,547,247 of record NC_036848.1, read on the forward strand.
GGGTAAAAACCCCAAATAAATATGAACAAGTTATATGCTCCAAGGGATAACGGCAGACTAGCATTACCCAATGTAGAACTATACAACATATACTTTGAAGTAGCCAAATTGGCCAGACACTGGGGCAATTATGATTCCCATTTGGGATGGACTCATATTGAGAGGTTTATCACAGACCAATTGAAGCCTATTGAGGACTAATCACAAAAAAGGATTGAGAGACAGCCAATCCTACAACATTCCCAAGAGGTATGGGTTGAGATTCATAAGATGTTTGGAATTTCCCAGTATAAACAAAAATATTCTTCCATATGGCACAAGCTATCGGTTTGCATAGGAAAACATGAATTTATCTGGGAGGTATGGCTTAGACACGGCCTGCATGCACTCGGGATCAATATGAGAAAGGAGTGCTTATGTTCTATCAGGACCTGAAGGGAGCATTTTATTTGCCAGATAAGGGAGATTTCTGGAAATACTTACAATTAAGGAGCTCCACGGGGTCTCTTATGAATATTAACCTCCAAAGAGATACAAACTTGTTAGAACAATATTTCATGTTACCAGGAAAATCACACCCCGCTTCAGTATTTTATAAAAGAGTCTCACATGCACAATATGGAAACTGTGAGAATTTAAGGTTGATTTAGCAGAGGGATTTTAGTCGTGACATTGAGTATGGAAAAATGTTGTTTCCAATGTAGGGTGGTGTACCAGGGATACAAGAGGGAAATGTACACATTATAAGATTGTTCATCTTATGAATCAATGATAGCAAAATTACAGAAGAGGAAAGGGACATTTTGTAAGATATGGGAACACTTTTTTAGTTATATAAGAGACTGGATGTGCGGGTGAGAAGCTATGGCATACGTTAGAAAAAAAATATACGTGATGGGTGTTTTTTTTGCTGTATAATATTCCAACCACTGACATATGTTAGAAAGGTTCTGTCTTGTTTGCTGTCTTGTTGAGTGTTATGTTTTTGTTGTTGTTAGTGTTAAGTAATGTCATGTTGATAAATTAATAAAAAACTTTAGAAAAATGTAATAAAAATAATTACAAAGGAGATGGCAGGTGTATAGCAGGAAATCCAACAAGATCTCACAGTCTCACTTCAGTATTAAACGTTTGTCCAGGGGGGATAAATGTTACATTTTGATTAAAGTTTAGCCATTAATTCAGACTGGTTAAGGTAAGGGTTAAGGTTTTGGATAGGGTTTGGGTTAGTGTCTAAAAACAGAGTAAATTAGTTATTTCAGTATAGCATTGGACACTGAGTTGGAGGACTAACAGAGGGAGTAGGACAGGTTATGTGTTTGTCCAGTACAGAGCAGTGAGAGTAGGTTGTAGGCAATGTCTGTCTGTCTCTGTGTGTGTGTTGTGTGTGTGGTTGTTGTGTGTGGTGTGTGTGTGTGTGTGTGTGTGTGTGTTGTGTGTGTGTGTGTGTGTGTGGTTGTGTGTGTGCGTGTGCGTGTGCGTGGGTGCGTGTGGTGTGTGTTGTGTGCGTGTGCGTGTGTGTGTGTGCATGCCAGCAGGGGTGTCGCTACAGAGTCCCTCTGAAGGGTAGGTTCAATAAAAGCCGTTAATGAGGGAGAACGAGGTGATGGATTTGGACTGTCGCTACGAGTGTACCTCTCAGGTCCGGCCCCTGTGGGTCTGCCGCATCACTTTCTCCTCCATCTGTCAATGTTGGACCGTCACAGGCCTTGGGCGACACCCGACCAGACCAACTTCTACCTCTGGATCTTTGCGTGTGGGATTTGTGTAATGTGTGTGTGTGTGTGGTGTGTGTGTGTGTGTGTGTGTGTGTGTGTGTGTGTGTGTGTGTGTGTGTGTGTGTGTGTGTGTGTGTGTGTGTATTGTATGTGTTGTGTGTGTGTGTGTGTGGTGTGTGTGTGTGTGTGTGTGTGTGTGTGTGTGTGTGTGTGTGTGTGTGTTGGTGGTGGTGTGTGTGTGTGTGTGTGTGTGTGTGTGCGTGTGCGTGTGCTTGTGTTTGATCAGCTACACAACCACCATCACCACCCACCTGAGATTAGGGTCAAGAGGTCAGAGGTGAGAGGTCACTGGGATGTCACACAGCAGAGAGGACAGCTGCCATGGAGTTGCTAACTGTATGCCAACTAATAAAGGACATAGTCACACTGACTTTTCCACTGCCAAATGATGTGTACGGCAGGCATACTTAGCTCTGCTTTAACTTTTTACTATGTGCTGTACATCTCTTTTACTCTTTATTTAATACAATAAAACTCAATTTGAACAACATTAAATAGACCTACGCCCTTCGGTTATTGTAGCCCATGATATTGTTATAGTCTGTTCCCATGAGAAATGCCACAATTTGATTCCCCTGATACGCTACAGACAGACAGAACAAGCTAATGTAAACTCAAGGAGAATGATGCACCATCAAAACCATTCAAGCTATTAATTTATACACATTAATTCATCCATGTTCTGTCATGTACATGGGTGCTTTATTTTGTGAGTTCTGATGGGGCTTTGATTCACAAGAACATCCAGAGAATTAATTTCAACACATTGCTATTACAGTGCCGGCCTCCAATGAGCTAAATGAGAAAATCCTGCTTGTGTTCCGAATGGCATCCTGTTTATCCCACTACTTTTGGCCAGCGCCCATAGCACAAATAGGAAAAAGGGTGCCATTTGGGATTAAAACACTGTTTTGGGAGGCTTGATTATTATCCAGGCTGTTTTTCACACTGCTGCTGTTAATGGGAATTGCTCATCACATCGCTAACCATGCAGAACAGCCTCCAAACAGCCCCCTCAAAGCACCAAAGCGGAGGCACTTCTCTGTTATTGTGAGAGGAAAAAAGCACGGGGGCTTCAATGCTGACAAACAACACACTTTTTAATCATTTCTACCATTCTGTGCGCTCACTAATTTTGAAGGAGATAGAACCGTTGCCAACGCGCCACAGACAACCCTGAGCGGTTGCTGAGGAGATGCTCAATGAAAGCTTAGCGTTCTCTGTCACAGATGAACAGAGAGGAAAAATAATGGACAACAGTTTGACTCGTGTTGCACCAGTTCCTAAACCCTTCTGAAGTGTATAAAATAAAACAATGATGACCTATCCTATGTCTAAACAGGAAGAAGAAACTCCAGCATTCCAGGCACCTGGAAGCACGATAAGTGTGCTAATTCAGGTTTGAGATATGGGGCTGTATGTATCAAGCATGTTGATCTAAGATCGTTTTTTGGGAACACAATTAATAATATTACATATACTGGGAGTACCTAATCCTAGGTCAGAGACGCTTGATGCTTACATCCCCTGATAACCTACTCTTTCTAACTCCCTGCAGTATTTGATAGGAGACTGGAGTGTCACTAAGCCTATGTGGTTATCTATCTTCAATTATTTACTCAAGGCTAACAGACCCCCGATGAAATTTCCTACTGCAATGCAGAGACTCGAGATGGAACTAGGGATGCACAAGTATGTGTGTGTGTGTGTATGTGTGTGTGTGGACACAACCTTCAGAAACGGAAAAGGAAGAAAAAAAACAGAGTGTTGACTACAAACACCCTCCAAGGTCTCTCAGGGTGAGGGAGAGCTAGGCTATTGACTTTTTGCTGGTCATTGATATTTTTTCTCTCTAAAAGCTATGGACGATACTGTTGTCAGGCGTAGGACCTTTGCACCAGACTACCTGTCTAAAGTTTGCTCATCTGCTTTTTCACAGAAAATAGTGAACACTAAACAATGAAGACAATAAATTGTTGATGAAGATATATTCCTCCTGGTATTGTTGTATTATATTGTATTGATTTAGTGTATTTGAATGCTGACATCACAAAACGAATTTCCATGTAAATGGACAATAACGTTATCGTATCAGACCCGTGTGTGACTGTGTGACTCCAGACTGCCTCCTGCAATTATACAGAAGATAAAAGAAGATAATATGTCATGAAAATAAATGATTAGAGCTTGTGGTTAAAGTCAGGTCTTCTGTCAATGTGTGTGTCTGTGTTTGTTCAGAAGCTAGTTGAAGTTAGATCTTCAATCATTGTAAAGCACCAGCATGAATCTAGGTCATCCTCAGTCTCAGACCAATAGTGTTTGATTCCAAATGTAGGGCACACTATTCAAAATGACTTAGTGGGTGGTGACTGATTTGTCACTTTTAAGGACAATCTGCAACCGTCATTTCAGAGACAATTATCATTCTAATTAATTTGATAAAGTTTTAGATGTATCTTTCAAACACAGCTTCACCATGGTTTAATAAAACATAAAGAATCTGGAGTATTACTGGTTTGTAAAAATTCAGTCAAATGTCCTCGTCTATGATTTTTAGCAGATGTAGTAGGTACAGCCTCCTCTAAAATCAGTTGGTTACATTGTTGTGATACTTATATCTCAGGCTGATCCTATTTCCAACGCAATCTCTATTTCAGGACTGCAGTCAAAAATGCTTCCATGGCCTGTCAAAAACATTAACCGACCAGCCATCTTTATTCCACCTGCAACCAGTATTCTTCAAGAGTAATCTACCCACCACCTTCTCAATTATCATTATCTGTCAACCTTTTAAAACATTTATGTAAGTTCCACCATGACAACTCTTTCTTACTTCAGACTTCAAAAGTAGCAATTTTCACAGGTGAAAGACCTGGATGACTATGAAATTGCAAAATTGAAATGACAGAGTCGAGTCGCATATATGGAAAGGGATTACCATCGTCTACCCTCACATCTCCTTCCCTACTATCAACCTCCAACCCATTTCAGTATCGAAGAGGCGAGGTGGGAAGCAATATATTTTCTTAGAACATCTAAATTGATGCCATATAACCTAAAGGTACGATGGCAGGGGGGTGGCGGGGGCGGGGGGTCGGGGGGATTCAACAGTAATAGAACCGATCTGTACAGTGCAATATTTAGTAGTCTCTCTTCAGTTAGGGCCTTCAGACACAGCTGTGTTAAGGAGCTATCATTTCACCTTAACAACAGCTATTTATAACACACTTGCATTCACAGAGATAATATACTTTACTGTACAGCTGGCAACAACTGGATCAATCTGAAATTATTGCTTAATATTCTCTGATAGCTTAGTTATTCATTTCACCTGAACTACTGCTATATTCAGCACTCTGGAAGTCACAGGAACACTATACTATGCTGTAGTGGATGAGAAAGGTAGCTACAGGAAGGACCATTCTGCCTCGAAGAACCAACTGAACCGTCTGTCAATGAAAGGATCACTCAGAAATGATGACCAAACATTGTCTATGATACTTTATTCATTCAGCCTGTGAGGAAACAACATTTACCCATTGTTTTACACTGGTAGTTGGGAGATTGAGATACACTCAAAACTACAATGTATCTATTTATGAAGTGAGACAGAGACCCACTAAAACAGTCATAATATAACTGCAGAGACCAAATGAAAAAGCAAAAAGCAGTGATTATGAAGTAAAACATTGAGACATCACCCAATGACTCATCAGCATAGCTAAGTTTATCCTGAACCTCCCTCCAAGGGTTTGACATAACTTGACATACAAGGACATTCCCTAGGGGAGACGACAGCAGTGCCAGTGCAGTATGTCATCAGTATGTAATTTGGGATGAACCCTAAGTTTCTCTCTGTAAATCTATAGTTCGCCAAGGTTCTGTCCTTTCCTCTTTCTGAAGGCCCCAGATCAAGACACGGTCTGTCAATACAAGCCAATTCAACTGGAACCAAACCATCTGGTGTGTTTGAAGGAGTGGGAATGAAATAGGCCACACACACACACAAACAAAAGGACCAAGGCTCGCATTCACGCATGTACACACACACACACACACACACACACACACACACACACACACCAAACACCACCACACACACACACACACACACACACACACACACACACACACACACACACACATAAACACACACACATTGGCCGCCTCCATCGTCTGTTGGACATGGCTCCCATCCCAAAACAGAAGGCCATTACACCTGGAGTAACCTGGGACGTACTGGTAAAATGGAGGGGCTAATTGGCTATTTGGATGTAAATTAGTTGGTGGCAGAGGTAAGAGGTTCACTAGCCTGGTTCCACATATGTTAATGCAGGGTGATTTCGTATGGAGTTGGCAAGAGAGCAGAAACAGACTGGCACCCCGGCTAGAGGTTCCTTCTCAGGGGGAAGACATTTTGGACCGCCATTTTGGATGTTAGTGTTCTATCACTAGTCTCAAAAAGCAAACTGCTCACAGGGGAAAGAAATAAACCCAAGTCATGGGCTTATGTGAAGCCAATGTACTGTAGTCTAACGTGTAATTGTTGAACAAATTATTAATCGATAACATTATAGTACCATAGTATTGTTATCTAAAGACAGCTTCCTAATTCTTGCTATTGCTATTTTCAGCAAATTAAGAAATCTCTCTCTGTTTCTCTGCACAGAATGTATAAAACAGCTAGCTAATGAAACAAACTCATGAATGAGAGTTGGACCATTTAGGAGTGCAGTGTTTACTAAGTTAATTTGAGAATGCGGCTAGCTGGACTGTTTGTTCATAATCAGAGGGGCAAATATGTATGTGGGTTGTGGTGGCTAATTATAGATGTGTTATAGTTTATCATTTTTTAATGACTGGGATTGAAGAAACTAAAATGCCTGAAATTCAGTCTGATAAGAGCCCAATGAACGCCACTACAAATGTTCTCTTTCCTCCCTTCATTCTGAGAGCAAACAAGAGCATTAGAGATTAATATAATCCTTTTTTCTGCCCTACTGCCTTTGATTTGACAATACATCTACTGTAAATAGAGTAATTTCAAATAAATTATACTTAAATTCAGCTTGTTACTGCCATAACATGGACATGACACATAATTTTGTTCCATTTATTTGCTTTTACTTTACCAACCCTTCAGTCATTGATCTCCTATGGCCTTCTCAGTCACCTGGTTGTCTGTTCTCTTGGCTACCTGGGTGTCCCTGTTGCAGACACCTGTATGATTAATCTCTCTAGTCACAGAGCTGGTCTGGTGTGATAATACAGTGAAGCGAAGGGCTGGATCCATCATTGCCACAGATAGGGTTCTATCAGGAGTCTCTCTTAGCCTCTCTGCTGAGGATGGGAAGTGGGATGCAGTGAGACAGGGTGCTGTCTGTCTGATCTCTGCATGGATTGGGGAGTGGGGGATGCAGTGAGACAGGATGCTGTCTGTCTGATCTCTGCTGGGATTGGGGAGTGGGGGCATAAGCAGTAGAACAGGAGGCAGTCCTGTCTGATCTCTGCTGGGATTGGGGAGTGGGGATGCAGTGAGAGCGCTGTGTGTCCTGACTGGGATTGGGGAGGGGGATCAGTGAGACAGGATGCTGTCTGTCTGATCTCTGCTGAGGAGGGAGTGGGGGGATGCAAGTGAGACAAGGATGCTGTCTGTCTGATCTCTCGCTGAGGATGGGAAGTGGGGGATGCAGTGAGACAGGAGGCTGTCTGTCTGATATCTCTGCTGAGGATGGGAAGTGGGGGATGCAGTGAGACAGAGTGCTGTCTGTCTGATCTCTGCTGAGATGGGAAGGGTTAGTGAGATCAGGTGCTGTCTGTCTGATCTCTGCTGAGGATGGGAAGTGGGGGATGCAGTGAGACAGGAGGCTGTCTGTCTGATCTCTGCTGAGGATGGGAAGTGGGGGGTGTAGTGAGACAGAGTGCTGTCTGTCTGATCTCTGCTGAGGATGGGAAGTGGGGGGTGTAGTGAGACAGAGTGCTATCTGGGAGGCTTTGACTAAGTATTGTCTGCTATCGGTCTCACCCTCGCTCTCCCTTTCTCTATTTATTTACTCACATTTTCTTTCACTGTCCACCCTGGCCTTTTCCTGAGACTGTTGCTGATGCTTCCTCTGCTGCCGCTACAATGCTATGGGCTATTCATATTTTCTTCTTCTGCTGCCGCTACAATGCTATGGGCTATTCATATTTTCTTCTTTGCTGTTGTCTACTTCAGTCTGTTCTGGCCTGTTGAGTGGCATACAAGAATAGCCCCAAACTAATCAGATCAGCATGTACCAATAACGTTCTTCACCAAACGTCAACCTGTGTTCGAAGAGGCTGAATTGGCTGAACTGACTATTATTTTCTAAACTAGACACCTAGACATGTGGAGATAAATGGAAAGTGTCTTGATGAGGCATTCCTTCCACTCCCCCTCTGATAATAAAAAATACACACCTACCTCTCTTCAACTGACAACCAGATGAGGAAAGGAGAGAGACAAAAGGCAGTGTGTTTTTGTCACCTGCCTATGGGCCTTGGTCAAAAGTCATGCACTATATAAAGTACAGGGTGCCATTTTGGAGGCAGGCTATATACTCCCCACAGAGACCAAGACAACACACAATAACAACCACAGAAAGACACACAGGAGTTGACAGGAAAGGGATGGCGTGGAATACTAAAAGAGCAAATCTCTTCTTATTATTGGTGTCCTTTAGCAGTGTTTTTTTTGCAGTAATTCGACCATGAAGGCCTGATTCACATAGTCTCCTCTGAACAGTTGATGTTGAGATGTGTCTGTTACTGGAATTCTATGAAGCATTTATTTGGGCTGCAATTTCTAAGGCTGGTAACTCTAATGAACTTTTCCTCTGCAGCAGAGGTAACTGTGTCATCTTTTCCTGTGGCGGTCCTCATGAGAGACAGTTTCATCATAGCGCTTGATGTTTTATGCGACTGCACTTGAAGAAACGTTCAAAGTTCTTCACATTTTCTGCATTGACTGACCTTCATGTCTTAAAACAATGTTGGACTGTCATTTCTCTTTGCTTATTTGAGCTGTTCTTGCCATAATATAGACTTTGTATTTTACCAAATAGGGCTATATTCTGTATACCACCCCTACCTTGTCACAACACAACTGATTGGCTCAAACGCATTAAGAAGGAAAGAAATTCCACAAATTAACTTTTAACAAGGCGCACCTGTTAATTGAAATGCATTCCAGGTGACTACCTTATGAAGGTGGTTGAGAGAATGCCAAGAGTGTGCAAAGCTGTCATTTTATATATTCTTTACCTTTATTTAACGAGGCAAGTCAGTTAAGATCAAATTCTTATTTTCAATGACAGCCTACCAGGGAACAGTGGGTTAACTGCCTTGTTCAGGGGCAGAACAACATATTTTTACCTTGTCAGCTCAGGGATTCAATCTAGCAACCTTTCGGTTACTGGCCAAATGCTCTAATCACTAGGCTACCTGCCACCCAAGTGTTATTTCATAGTTTTGATGTCTTCACTATTATTTTACAGTGTAGAAAATAGTAAAAATAAAGAAAATCCCTTGAATGAGTAGGTGTGTCCAAACTTTTGACTGGTACTGTATATATAAAACCCTAGGACACTTCTAACAGCTTAGTGGTTGATCTCCTTCACAGATCTTCATAGATGGCTGAATTAACCCATTAGGTGGCTCTACGAGGATAATGATCATTAATTCACTGTTTCTATTTCATTTATTAGTGATCTGTTGCACACACGCACACACACATCCTGTCCATGCAGTAGCTTTGTCTGTAACCTCTTGTACCGGAGGTCATCAGTTGATTGACCCTAATTAACTAATGAGTGTCAATGAAAGCATTAAACTGTTCCAAAAGGTGATCAATGATGAGAGGCAATGATCTGTGGGTGGTGATTGTCTTAGCTCCAGAGGAAAATGCTGTGTGTGTGTGTGTGTGTGTGTGTGTGAGTGTGTGTATGTGTGGTATGTTGTGTGTGTGTGTGTGGAGTGTGTGTGTGTGTGGTGGTGATGTGTGTGTGTTGTTGTGTGTGTGTGTGTGTGTGTGTGTGGTTGTTGTGTTGTGTGTGGTGTGTGTGTGTGGTGTGTGTGTGTGTGTGTGTGTGTGTGTGTGTGTGTGTGTGTGTGTGTGTGTGTCAGATTGTCTAAAAAAACGCTAGGGTATTCAACATTGCATCAACAGCCTCTTCTGTGACTCCTGTTCACCACACGATGCGTGCCATGCACGCCTCCAACTCATATCATCAAGTTGCGGACGTACGACTTACAGTGGTAGGATGATTAAGCCAAACACGACGAGACGGCCCTACAGGGAGGAGGTGAGGGCCCTCGAGTGTGTTGTGGTCAGGAAAATAACCTCACCTCAAGTCAACAAACAAAGGAGATGATTGTGGACTTCAGGAAACAGCAGAGGGAGGCACCCCCCTATCCACATCGACGGGACAGTAGTGGAGAAAGGTGGGAAAGTTTTAAGTTTCCTGCGGTGTCACATCAACGACAGAACTGAATTGGTCACCCACACAGACAGGCGTTGTGAAGAAGGGCAGCAGCGCCTCTTCAACCTTCAGGAGCTGAAAGAAATTCGTTTGTCACAAAAGCACTCACAAACTTTACAATGCACAATCGAGAGCATCTGTCGGGCTGTATCCACCGCCTGGTACGGCAACTGCTCCGCCCAAACCGTAAGGCTCTGCCAGATGGGTAGTGATGTCTGCACAACGCATCACCAAGGGGAAAACACACGCCCTCCAGGACCCTACACCACCCGATGTCACAGGAAGGCCTAACGATCATCCAAGGACAAAACCACCCACAGCCACTGCCTGTTTCACGCCCGCTATCATCGTCAGAAGGCGAGGTCAGTACAGGTATCTAAAGCAGGACCGAGAGACTGAAAAACAGCTTTATTCTCAGCCACCACCAACATTTAGTGGCCGCTGCCAACATACTTGACTCAACTCCAGCCACTTTAATATGGGAATTGATGGAAATTATGTAAATAATGTACCAGCTAGCCACTTTAAACAATGTCACTTAATATAGATGTTTACCTACCCTAATTACTCATCTCATATGTATATGTATATACTGTGCACTCTTATATCATCTATGCTTTGCCATCCTTGTATGTAATACATGTATCACTAGCTCACTTTACTATGCACTTTAATGGTTTAACACCTACATTATCATCTCAATATGTATAATACTGTCTCTATACCATCTTTAACTGCATCTTGCCTATGCCGTTTCTGTACATCACTCATTCATATATCTTTATGTAATAGTCTTTATCACCACTTTAACAAACTTTGTGGTTTGTATAAGGTAGTAGTTTTTGAATTGTTAGGTTAGATTACTTGTTGGTTATTACTGCATTGTCGGAACTAGAAGCACAAGCATTTCGCTACACTCGCATTAACATCTGCTAACCATGTGTATGTGACAACTAAAATTAGATTTGATTTGATTAGCTAGCTAGCTACTTCACTCACTGTGGTGCACGCCAAGGATCCCACAAGGCTATGGGAATGTTTACACAGCATGCTCTAGCATTGAGTTGAAGAGGGTCCTGAGGGACAAAACACACAAGTACTATGTTGTTCAATAATTAATATAGTGAGGATAACAAGCCCATGTATTTTCTTCCCCATAACTTATTTAGTTGTGCTGAATTAGTATTGTGTGAAAATATGTTCATATATTGCCTTTAGTTGATATATGGTAAATAGATATTGTATAGGTGTATGCTGCTTCCAGGAATGAACAAAGGTACACACACACTCACAGGGACCAACACACACACACACTCACAGGGACCAACACACTCACAGGGACCAACACACACACTACTCAGCTCGCTCTTAGACGCCCTTCTGCAATCCTACATTGAAATTTCAAATTTTCTAAACACATACAAATCAAATCAAATCAAATTGTATTTATTACATGCTTCGTAAACAACAGGTGTAGACGAACAGTGTAATGCTTACTTACGGGTCCTTTTAAAACAATTCAGAGTTAAAGATAATATTTTTTTTTAATTAAAAAAATAAACAATATTGACAAAAATAGGAATAGGAATAGAAAAAATAACATGTGTATATATATATATATATATGGAGTAGAAAATAACATGTGTATATATTCTTAATGGAGTAGAAAATAACATGTCTATATATATATATGGAGTAGAAAATAACATGTGTATATATATATATGGAGTAGAAAATAACATGGCTATATACAGGGGGTACCAGTACCGAGTCGATGTGCAGGAGTACGAGGTAATTGAGGTAGATATGTACTGTACATACTGTACAGGTAGGGGTAAAGTGACTAGCAGCAGTGTATGGTGAGTGTGAAAGTGTACGTTGTGTGTGTATGAGAGTGTGTGTTGCGTCAGTACACACGTGTGTGCATGTTAAGTGTGTGTGGGCGTATGTAGTGTATGTGTCATGTGTATGTGTTTGTGTATGTATGTGTGTGTTAAGTTGTCAATGTAAGTATGTGTGAGTGTGTAAGTATGCATTTCTCGTCCTTGAATTCTCATTTATTTTAAGACATTGGTACGGGTTCACTTTGAAATATTTTGGAGTATGATTCATAGCCAATCTGGAGGAGGTTTACAGGCGACTTCGCATACACAGTACATTATATGTAAAACCAATACTTATAGAATAATCTACAGATACCAGGCCATGAACTTCAAAGATTTCCCAAAAGAAAGATGTATATATATGTATGCATGCAATTTCATATGTAGGACTCTTGGGAATTTGCTGCATTTTGTTTACATCAAAGATCAAAGCTTTGTTAGTAGCTGGGGGTTGGTGTAATGATCCTGAGGTACTACCAGGCAGATTACTGCAATGTCTTTTACCGGTTTCTGTATCTGTTTATTCACAGTGCTAACATATTTAACAAGTTGGATAATAGCTATGAAATAGGGAAAGCAGGTGGCCTAGTGGTTAAGAGCGTTCGACCAGTAACTGACAGGTTGCTTGTTCATAAACTCTGAGCAGACTAGTTGAAAAATCTGTCGATGTGCCCTTGAGCAAGCCACTTAACTCGAATTGCTCCTGTATGTGGATAAGAGTGTCTGCTAAATGACTAAACTGTAAATGGTAAGGTTGCAGGAATGGGTGGGGAAAGATTAACCAAATCAGTGCTGACCTTCACTAATGTGTAATAGCACAGAGAGACAGAAAAGGTTAGGTCTAAACAAAAAGTGGACAGATGAGGTAGGAATACATGAAAGACAGTGGCTAGTGCCTGGACAAAGGTAATTGGTTGGGTATAAAAATGGTGCACCCCAGATACAAACACACTGATAATGCTGTAACAGATCATGATGACACGCTTGCCCTGGACTCGATTATCTACATCTAGGGATTATCTTTCTGTTTCACACAAAGAGGGCCTTTTGTTATAATGAGACAGCCATCGATTCTGTAACTATCAGCAAATGATACTCCTCAACACTTCATCATAATGGATATGACGGAACTACTTTCAGTGGTTCAAACAACATGTCATCATGGACACCATCAATGGTTGTTGAAAAAACAAATGGATTGATGATTGTTTATTGAAAATTGTAATTAATATATTTTTTGGGCCATTTTTTTCAAAGCAATTGGAGGTAATGTACATACAGTTAGATGATGTACCTATTCAGCTGAGAGAGTAGATGTTTTATGTTTATGTTTATGTGTGTACTCTACAGTATGTAGTATCTGGTCATATTGACAGTCTATTCAGAATGCATTTACACCTGTGAGCAAATATGAACATGGATGGCTTTCATTGACATGAGTAACACATTGCTATTCCATTAAGATGAACCGATTTGGAACAGAAAAGTAGGACAGGCGCATCAGCAGCAGTATCAAGCTTCATTTCCTTCCTGACGGCCAATTCTTCGGCTTGTGTCGCGATTTAAGATAGTGCCTCATACACGGATTACAGATTAGACACAATTACAGACCATTGTCTGATCTACCACCGTGGATTGCATGCTGCTGCTACGGTTCACGGGCCAGGACTAATCATAGGAGGGGGGAGAAAACATTTACCCCAGATCAATATTTATGAAATGGAAACTAATAATAACATCGAAATTTACTTGCTTGGATTATTTCTTTATCTCTCTCACTGTCTCTTTCTGTCTCTCTTTGTTTGTCTCTCTCTCTCTTTCTGTCTCTCTCTCTCTCTCTCTCTTGCTTTTCCTTACAGTCACAAACTTGCACTGAGCTCTATGAAAACAGACAGGCAGGCAGGAAGCCAGTAAAAGAGGATGATGCCTGGGTTGGTTTCTCCCTCCCTTTGTGGACAGACAGAAATGGTCTGGAACACTCTGACGGACTCGGGAGGCATGGGGAGGGATGGAGAGAGGCTGTGTCTATTTTAGGTTCCCAATCATTGTGCTGTATGCATTTCCTAGAAACTGGGCCATCATTTGCTATTGTGGGGGTATGTGAGTCTCGAAAGCCTTGAATGCAAAATAATGCTAAATATCTTCCTGAAAAGCTAATTTGCTTTTGGACAGCATTAATGCTTTATCCTCTGTGGCATAAATGCACACAAAGGACAGTGAGACAAATAGCCAATGAGCCGAGCTCGGGTTCCACCCAATACCCAATCAGAGAGAGGAGTCAAGGCTTGGGCTCTACCTAATATCCAATCAGAGGGATCAAGTAACTTGACTGTGCCTGTATTGATTATGTTGTCTAGACTACAATATTCTTTATTCCTAGATTTGTTTTGATTGCACAGTATTGCCCTTGCTTGTTTCTCAAAAGGGACATTTTGGTCAATTATTAATTAGTTATGCCAACACACCGCTTTGAACATGTCAGCAGTATAATATCTAATATGAAAGCAGCCCCCACAGCTGAGTATCAACCCACTGTGAACACGGGAAGTAAATACTACAACATTACCGATCTTTTCACAATAAGGACAATATGTTTATTTAAAAATAAAAATAAATAAATATGGATAATACTTCAAGTGCCAGAAGAAACTGTGTATTTGGAATACTTTTAGAAACTCAAAGAAAATAACGTAGTAGGATAACATTTCTTATGTTTGCATAGAAATACAACCTATTCAGAGGGGTTAAATGCAGAAGACACATTTCAGTTGAATGCATTCAGTTGTTGTTCCTTTCCTCATTTCTCCTGCTCGTTAAGCTACCTCAACACATTTACTCTCTGCTATTACCCACAATGACCACCAGTTTTACCTCACAATTACCACAAATGACTTCTGGGCAATTGAGGAGTGAAGCAAAAATCCTGAAAGGTTGTGATGTGACTTAAATGACCGCCCATTCTCTTGTTATTATGTCTTTGGAGGTCAGCCAGCTAGTTTGTGAGGCAGACCCCATTCCTCTGACTCCTTGACTCTTTTGGTCTGTGGCTGATCAAGCATTAGCCAGACACCTCCTTCAAGCCCAGTGCACATATACCCAAGGGGTGAACTCTAAGCCCATACCCTGGTCCATCAATTTGGCATGAAAGTGATTCAATGTTCACTGCTCCACCAAAATCACTCTCTTTTATCCCAAGACATGCAATCGCTTCATAGCCTCGGAATTGCACAACAATTTAAACGACAACTACCCTGGTTTTCATTGGCCTCTCCTCTTTTTTTTATTTCTCTTTTATTTGTTATTTTGAGCATGGAGGCAGAAAACGCCCCCTGGGCTGTGCCCTATGAAGCATCATGTGTATTTCTTCACGACAATAGTGCTTGAGGAGGCCACCCCACATAGTGCTGTCTCTCCCTGGTGAGACACACACAAAAGCAACTTTAGAGAGGTTGGAGAGGTTGGTTACACAGTGACCTAAATGAGCCCTGTCTAGTCTGCATGTCTGCACGCAATCCAGCTTCCAATAGAACCAGCATTGTTAAAATTGTTGAACTATGGATTTTTCACAAATATCTATTCAGTGAAACACAGATGTACTTAGTTACTTCTTTTAAACATGTTTTGGGTTGTCTGTAAGCTCCACAAGCAAAATATGTTATTTGAAAGAACTAATAAAGCTGTCGATATTAATCATTTTCAACCATTTTTCGGAACAATAATTTATATGATGAAAATGTACCTGAATTTTTTAATTTACATATAATTATATATAATACTTAATATCTCTGTTTCTCCAGAAGGAGAGATTATTAAATCACTCTATTCCAATGTGTCCTCTGTCATGTTTCTAAATGTAATATGTCACATTTGATTGCAGCATATGTCTAGCAGTGTCATAGCATACATTGGCATAAAGAGTGATGCTATGTTAAGCTGATGATGGGGTACCCTGCTGGAGACGTGATTCACCCTCTGTTATTGAGGTCAGATGCATCATCGAACAGCTAAGAGCACATAACACAACTCATAATACTTATAATATTAGGACAGTTATGAGAACATCCGTATTGGGTAAGTTGTTGGGTAAGCATGTAATGTGCACTGAGTGAACAAAACATTAAGAACACCAGGTCTTTCGTGACATACAGTGCCTTCAGAAAGTATTCATACCCCTTGATTTATTGCACATTCTGTTGTGTTACGGCCTGAATTCAAAATGTATTAAATAAACCAATTTCTCACCCATCTACACACAATAACTCATAACGACAAAGTGAAAACATGGTTTTAGAAATGTTTGCAAATGTATTGAAATTGTACTTCAGTATTCACTCCATGAATCAATACTTTGTAGAAGCACCTTTGGCAGTGATAACAGCTGTGAGTCTTTCTGGGTACGTCTCTAAGAGCTTTCCACACCATTATTCTTTAAACATTTCAGGCTGAACCAGGTTTCTCTCTAGGATTTTGCCTGTGCTTAGCTCCATTCTGTTTATTTTTTATCCTGAAAAACTTCCCCGCCCTTAACGATTACAAGTATACCCATACAGTAGCATGATGCAGCCACCACTATGCTTGAAAATATGGAGAGTAGCAATCATTAATGTGTTGTATTGGATTTTCCACAAACATAACACTTTGTATTCAGGACAAAAATGTAATTGATTTGCAAAATGTTTCTGCAGTATTACTTTAGTGCCTTGTTGCTAACAGGATGCATGTTTTGGAATATTTTTATTGTGTACAAGCTTCCTTCTTTTCACTCTGTCAGTTAGGTTAGTATTGTGGAGTAACTACAATGTTGATGATGCATCCTCAGTTTTCTCCTATCAAAGCCATTAAACTCTAACTTTTAAAGTCACCATTGACCTCATGGTGAAATCAATGAGCGGTTTCCTTCCTCTCTGGTAACTGAGTTAGGAAGGATCCCTGTATCTTTGTACTGAATACTTTCTGAAGGCAATGTAGACTGACCAGGTGAATACAGGTGAACGCTATGATCCCTTATTTATGTAATTTGTTAAATCCACTTCAATCAGTGTAGATGAAGGGGAGGAGACAAGTTAAAGAAGGATTTTTTTTGTCTTGAGACAATTGAGACATGGATTGTGTGTGTGTGTGTGCCATTCAGAGGGTGAATGGGCAAGACAAAATATTTAAGTGCATTTGAGCGGGGTATGGTAGTAAGTGCCAGGCGCACCGGTTTGTGTCAAGAACTACAACGCTGCTGGGTTTTGTCACGCTCAACAGTTTCCCATGTGTATCAAAAAGGGCCAGCATACCTCTGAGGGTAAAAGGGGGTGCAACTCAATATTAGGAAGGTGTTTCTAATAGGTTGTACACTCAGTGTATGTCAAATGCATGCAGTGACTTTTCAAACGGCTTGAGGTCATGATGAAACATACATTCCAGAAAATAAAATAAAATAATGTAAGCCGCAGATAACCACAAAATGAGTCAAATTTGTTTGTGCTTTTCTTGAAAACTCTTAAGGTCATTGTCATGCCAAGTTTGGCATGTGAACAAACATAGGAGTTGGCTATACAGCAGAAACTGATCTGGGACCAGGCAGAGAACAAAAACGTACACACAGAAGAAGACGACTAATAGGTTTGGGCCCTGCATTGCGGCTGCCCTCTGCTCCAGCCTCTCGAACCTAATGTGTGTTTGTGTGGATGTGTGTGTGTGTATCGGGGTTGGATAAAAGAAGAAGAGAAATGTCCCTCTCTCATGGACTAATGAAGTATATATTTCATTAAGTTCTGAGTTCTCCTACCTGTTGAGGTTCCCGTGGCGTCGTCTGCTTCACTCTCCTACTGGACGCCGTCGTCGTGGTGATCTCCATAATGGATGTGGACGTCTCCGACCGGTTGGCTGTGTTGGCACTGGACTGTGGCGTGATGGACGAGGGCGACTCCCCCACCAGCCTCACGCTGCCTTGAATGCGGATGTTACGATCTCCTTCTGTGGCCATGTTGAACACCTTCAGCCCGTTATAGTAGAGACCTGAGAGCTGGCCCTGAAACGGGCGACTCCTGTCCCGGTCCCAGCCACCTATCTGTATGGTGGTCTGGCTGTTGAAGATAGTGAGCTGCCGACCTGCGGGAAAACAACGTTACATATATACGAGAATGTATGTTGGATGGAACGCGGACGGACTCTGCCGCCGCAAATTCCCTACTTGTACTTTGAGTCACAACAGAAATAAAAAATAAAAGAGTGATGAAAAATAATCGCGCATAAGAAAAATGACAGATCATTTGCCCAGTCGGCTAATGAGTCGCGATAAATTACCCGTTGCTAGAGGCAAACCTCTCATGGTAATTTATTGCGGTTTGAATGATGGGATGGCTATGGAACAAAGGGAGAAAGAATAAAGAAAAACATTTACAGTTGTTGTAAATTAATGCACTGTAGCTTTGCTAAAAGGACAATCAAATCAACTTAACTGCAGGAAGGACATTAATCTTGGTAGGCGTGTGAATCTTGTCGCATTACTTCACATCAATGTACTAAACTGCAATTGATTTATTCCTTGAAATAATAAGACAATCTTGGAAGTGTGAGTTTTTACTGCATAAGTAAAGGAAATAAAAAATGGACAGATTGTCCATGAGAAATTGTCTGTGGAGAAAATAGACCTGACAGATGTGTCATCCTATAGCGTCCAATTATCCTCTTTGAATAGCTTCATACTTTAATTCCTTTGAAAACACTTACCACTTTTACCATTTAATGTTTAGTTTCATTATGCGAACCAAAAAACACCATTCAAAGTTGTGGAATGTATAGACTTTTTGAGTTTCATTACGATAATTATCATACATTTCTAAAGCTTTGCCAAGGTTAAAATGTTTCCTTTTACTTTCATCATCATCATCTCAAGACCGCCTTTTAGCAAGAAGTGAACGCAACTTAAAACGTACACGTGATGTGAAAAATGAGGCACGTAACAAAAGAGTCATTCCTGACAGTAAAATAACGGAAAAAACGGAACCAAAAAACATTCAAATGAAAAATAACCATGGCACATACTAGTTGGGAGATACAACTTGGTTTTTAGAAACATACAAAAAGGCATGCACTCAAACTTTTACGTTTTATGATACATTTCCTTGATCTTCATTCCCTATACATATTTACAAAATCTGTTAAAGGGACTCAATTTCTTTATGCCAATTAATATTGCACTCTATTTATCATTTAAATGTATTGCAGTTTAATCAGTATGATCCATTATAAATCAACCACATACATGTATGTGTATCAAATATAACACTACAAATATCAACTGAATGGATAATTTAACTGGACCTTTTTTAGTTGATCATTTAGGTATTTACATCAAATAACAACAATGCTATAATAATTTATGTACATTTTAACAGTGTTGACATTACATCAAGACATAGTTAGATTTATGTTTACAGTCCCTTTAACCTGAAGCTGACAGACGTATTAAACAGTTGACATCTCTAAAAAGAAGAATACATTATTATATGCAAAAGTGTGCAATGTTACTAGCTAGCTACATTTAACTGTTTTAAATCATTTAGTTTTATTTAAGTTTTACTGAACATTTATTTTTTTAAGGTTTATTGGTTACAAAAAGTATTACTGGGTTATGATCAAATTATTTTTATTTGAAGTTTTAATCAATGTTTTTACCTTTGTCGAGTAGCCATTCGTCAACTACTCGACCAAGTCGATATGGGATTCGCTGTCTAGCAATCGCCAGGCGTTCGTTATCATTGTTGCCTTTAAAGTTTAAAGAGACATTTCAGTGGTTAAAGTCTGTAAAGTCAAAGGTTAAATGTTAATACTTAATCATTGAGCTATAACAACTGCCACAAAGTTTTAAATATGTTTTTGACGTTTAAAAAAAAAACAGTTACCTACAACATTTCATCGACCCAACTTCACTTACTCAAATCATTTTATTTTAATTTTAGCCAACAAATTATTCCTATATTAATTGAGAATTAGCACGCTGAAGTTTCAACTAGGTTAATAAAGTTATGTTACTGTAGAAGCCAAAACCAAATCACAAATTTAACATTTTCATAACATAAGTCTTGCCAAAATGATTTCCAAAAACACACTTTCTTTCTTCTCTTTCTTTCTTTTTGGCAGACTTTTTTAGCTAGTTATACATTCTCAGAATTTATCGTTTGTGTAAAACATTCAACCTTTTGCACACAGTTTATGGTTTAGAGTAGAAAACAAAGTATATATATACACATATACATATATATATATATAAAACATATTCCATCCCCATTTAAACAAGTTTACAAATTACCAGGTAACAATAAGCTAACAAAAACATCTGCAATCTACATAGACGTTTCAAGAATCGAAGACACAACATATTTAGGTGTTAAAATAGGTGCACACATACTGGAACACTATTCAAATAGCAGTGAAGGCTTTGACAACGGCTACAGTAAGTCAGGGTGATTACTAAGTTATGTAATGAAGTAGTTTAATGAGACCAAACTCTGCACCGCGCTTTGGATGTTTACCAAATAGCACCCTGTTCACTATATGGTGCACTACATTTGATAAGGTCAAAGTAGTGCAGTATGTATGGTTTAGGGTGGTATTTGAGACACAAACTTTTTCAAGACCAATCACCTCTCCAGAAAGAGAAAATTGCGACCCGCTCCAATCCTCCGGCAGATTGACAATGTTTTGTCACATCAGCCACATTAATTCTGTTTGAGCAGGTAAGGGTTCAGGGGACAAACAGTAATTTGGTGTGGAGTGTGTAGCAAGAATGAACAGCAGCATCAGTGATTGGAGAAGGGATGGGGATGGGAAGAGAGATAGAGAGAGACAGAGAGAGATAGGGATAGGGATGGATATGAGACAGCGAGAGAGAAAGAGAGAGAGAGGACGGGCATTGACTGGGATGGATAGTAGCAGGGTTGGAGGGGTTGAAGGAGGTCACGCTCCGAGCTCGTGACTCAGATACAAAGCAGATCTCACAGGAACTAAGTCTGACTCAACAGGATGAGATTGCAAGATGGATCGGCCTTGCAAAGGATTATTTTAATCATGTCAGTTGGAGTTAAGAGATCAAGTAGACAGTCAAAGTGTATAGGATGTGTACTCTGCTCTCCCCTCCCCACACTCTATCTTCCCTATTCCCCACATGGAAGCTGCAGGAAGGTCTGAGTGTGAAAGGTAAGAAAGATGTCTGTCATTCTGAGTTAGGAGATCAGGCCATACAGACTAAGGATAAAATATCAACCCCCCATATCTTAACTGTCTACACAGCACATGGTGAGAGCACTTAGAGTGGAGGAAGGTCTGGTAAGGTGGGTGAGTAGGCTACTCACAGTGTGTTTGGCTGAATAAGCTACTGACAGTCTGAACTTGTGACAGGGAGGTGAATGAGTGTTGCCTAACCACCCAGACTCCTTGCTCTGGCCAAACGCTACGTCTTGCCCACGAACGTTAGATTGTTACCCGCAATGAGTCTGGATCTGAGTACCTACCCGACCCCGATTGGTCCAGAAACCAATGGGTTGAGCCAGAGCCAGTGGGTAAATCAACGGTTTGAAAATTTGGTTTGAAAATTTGTTGTTGGCTTTGATACTGTTAATGGTTAGAGACTATCAGATCGCTGATGACTTTGTTTTGTACAACTCCCCTCATGCCCCTCGTCACCACAAACGACTTCAATGATGACAGTCTCAGACCAAACGACAGAGCAGAGTTTAGAGTCCTCAGGCTAGGAGAGGCCAACTGTGATGTAAACTACAGTGATGCTGAGATACAGGCTCTGTTCCAATATCCACACAGGCATACTGTACCACTTGGACCAACTCATTCGTCTTGTAGTTAGAGTGTCCGCCCCAAGGTTGGGAGTTCGATCCCCGGCAGAGTCATACGAAAGACTGTAAAGATGGGACCCAAATTGTCTCTGCTTGGCACTCAGCATTAAGGAGACAGATTGTGGGTAAGGCTCTGTGATAGACTAGCGTCCTGTCCTGGGGGTGTACTTGTACATCAAGCTGCCTCACTCTACAGAAACATGAGATCTGCTCCTATGAGCCGTTCTGGATCGCACAAGCCAAGGCTCTACCTGTACCATTTAGGGTTCTATTCTCGGCTGGATCGTTCTCTACCTGTACCATTTAGGGTTCTATTCTCGGCTGGATCGTTCTCTACCTGNCTCTACCTGTACCATTTAGGGTTCTATTCTCGGCTGGATCGTTCTCTACCTGTACCATTTAGGGTTCTATTCTCGGCTGGATCGTTCTCTACCTGTGCCATTTAGGGTTCTATTCTCGGCTGGATCGTTCTCTACCTGTACCATTTAGGGTTCTATTCTCGGCTGGATCGTTCTCTACCTGTACCATTTAGGATTCTCGGCTGGATCGTTCTCTACCTGTACCATTTAGGGTTCTATTCTCGGCTGGATCGTTCTCTACCTGTACCATTTAGGGTTCTATTCTCGGCTGATCGTTCTCTACCTGTACCATTTAGGGTTCTATTCTCGGCTGGATCGTTCTCTACCTGTCCATTTAGGGTTTCTATTCTCGGCTGGATCGTTCTCTACCTGTACCATTTAGGGTTTCTATTCTCGCTGGATCGTTCTCTACCTGTACCATTAAGGTTTCTATTCTCGGCTGGATCGTTCTCTACCTGTACCATTTAGGGTTCTATTCTCGCTGGATCGTCTCGTACCTGTACCATTTAGGGTTCTATTCTCGGCTGGCATTAAGGCGGCAGTAGTGTCAAACACACGTTAGTTTGCAATTTCATCATGTAAAAACTGGTACACTGATGTTTTCCAGGCCTAACGCCAGGTTCAGCAATTTACCTGTCTAATATCAGCTCGCTTGCGCAAAAGATGGGCGGGGTGGAAATACTTGAGGTGTGTCCTTAAAAACATGATCCAAAGTGTTAATTTCAGACAGCCCTGATAAGGATATTTAAGACCAACCAAAAGCTGGTTTTAGAGGTAACACAGTTGGTTATGGTATGACTTTTGAGAGTGGAAATGCAGCCTATCCAGCCATGATTCACAATGACCATATGCACATGGAACAAGAGTAGCCTAATGTGCTTTTGGTACCTGTATACTTGATATTTAGGAACATAAAAAAACACATGTTTCATCCTATTTTGTTTCATTTGAATTAAAACCAAGCATGGCCTCCCCTCCTCTCAATGAAGGCTTTTTTTGTCTGCCCAATGGAATCGCAAAGTAGTCAAGACTGTCGATAAATGGTTTGGCTCCTGAGACCGCTTGGAAATTAATCTTAATCACCAAAGCTTTATTAAAATATCAAGATTGAGATGAGTAAAACAGTGAGCTGACTTTCCCTTTGTATCTATCTATTCATTGTAGGCAGGCCCACATTATTTTAGCCATGCAGGTCCTGCTTTGATGTGCGTAAAACCCTCCATAGTCTGCGCTGTTTTAAAATGATATGCCCACGCGGAGAAATTATGGTGGCTGTAAATGTGACTTAGCCTTTTTAAAACAAGTTGTTTTTTCATTTTGTTTAGAATATTATTAGAATTATTCATTCTTTATAGGCCTTATCTATAATGAACGTAATCTTGCTTATTGACAATGTTTGACATGTCCATGCTCAGCCATAATGCAATTTACAGTAGGCCTAGACCCTATATCAGTGTGAATGCTTCTGAAGCCATGCAATCACTTAGCACAATGTGGACTGCAAATGGGTTCAAGTTAACCTATTTACCAAAGATGGGATAGGTCTACATTTTGTTATTTCGTTCCTGTAAGCCATTTAACAAACTATAACGGACTAACAAGCAATACAGGCAATACATAAAAGACCGTAAATACACCATCTGAAGCAACCAGATATTAAGACATGGAGTACAATCTGATTGGCCAGTGAGTGGACAAGCCTCGACACACCAACAACTTATTTGTCCATCAAAATTCAGCCCTTTCACGCCAATGCCAGCAAGTGCGCCGATAACTGTGATAGTGAAAATAGCAAAACTATTTCTGACACACCCTTGAACCTATCGCGCTACCACCTGCGCTTAGATGTACAATTGTGTTCATTTAGTTAAAATAGAGCCCTTAGAATGAAGCAATGTACTTTTCAAGTTTGAAGTTTTAATGGCACATGCACAAGTACAGTGAAATGCCTTTCTTGCAAACTCAAAACCCAACAATGCAATAATGCAATTGGGCATGCAATCTGTGGATTACTACAGTAGTATTGTTATTGGGACGTAGTTAGTTTGGTGGGAGGGAGGGTTTGGCTATTGATGGGCCTTCATCCCTTCTGTCAAAGCTATATGACAGTGTCAGGCTGTTGGTTGGTTGGGCCAGCTTTTTCACTTTGTTTGTTACCCACGAGGGTCCAGGTTGTGTTTTCTGAGAAGAGAGGAGTGGAATGGAAGAGAGGAGTGGTCAGTAGGAGGAAGAGCCCTGGTTCTTCTCAACCCCTGGAAAACAGAGAGGTCAGGGAAGCGAGGGAGGGTGAAGAGAGAAGGAGGAATGGAGTGAGGGAGGGAAAATGTGGGTCGTGTAGGACGAAGCAGAGCACGCTGCGGGAGAGGGCAACTCTCATTCTAGATTCGTATTACTTTTATACTGCTTTCTTTATTTCATGACAAGCTGCAATTCTTTTTGTATGTTCATGCCTCCCAGTTATCTTCTGACAAAAGAGTAATCTCTCTTCAAATGATAGGGTTGAGAAAATTGTACAGTCTCCTTTTTAGGCTATCGGCAAGACATGTAAACACGATGTAAGACCCCTGAGAGAGAGAGAAAGAGAGAGAGAGAGGCTTGGGAGGGTGAGGAGACAAACAAAGACATACACACACATACACACACACACACACACACACACACACACACACACACACCACACAACACACACACACACACACACACACACACACACACACACACACACAGAGTAGTACACATGCTGTATATGTAGCTACTGCAGGTAATCGTCGTTTTTTCTTACTATGGCCATAGTACCACTCTCTCCATCCTCTCTTTCTGCATTAAAACTCTGATTAATTTAAGTGTGATAGCGATATCAATTACACTTCAGGGACATTTGTTTTTGTATACTAACAAAACGATGCTGTGCTCTGGTTTTAAACACAGCAACACCCATACCCATTCATCATACCCATTCATTCTGTTCTAAACAGAGTACATGGTGATCTGGGCCAGGGAACGGCGGGACAGGGACAAACCTCTACCTTATCTCCCACCTCCAGACAGCAGTGATTGGGACTGAGACGCCCCCCTGTCCTCCCAGTCCCAGTTGACCTGGCTCACCCATGCTTCTTGTTTTCTTTGTGTTAATAAAGTGGTCAGATAAGACCTGGCTTTCATCTCATTACAAGCTCTGAGAACAACGCCCCCTCGCTCTTTGCTCCACATTAAATGAACAAAATATGCAAATAGTTTCTTCCACTGTTCCTTTAGAGAGAGGGCTGGGAAAGAATTAAGCAGGAGGAGAAGATGGAGATGGAAGAATTTGTCTGATATTATTAAATACGTTTAACTTTTATATATATAAAGGACTTGGGCATAAGAAAGCACCAGTGCACTGTTTATTGTTTTGT
Organism: Salvelinus sp. IW2-2015; assembly: GCF_002910315.2. Classification (NCBI taxonomy): domain Eukaryota; kingdom Metazoa; phylum Chordata; class Actinopteri; order Salmoniformes; family Salmonidae; genus Salvelinus; species Salvelinus sp. IW2-2015. Next base: position 48,573,005 of record NC_036848.1, read on the forward strand.
AGCTTTTTATTTGGACTCACCAATGGTCTGATTGGTTGTACACTAGACTGAACTGGAGCTCACAGAGACAGAATACAGTGTGTGTGTGTTTGTAAACCAGCGCAGACAGAATAATACAATCGACTGCCTGCCCCGTGGATGGCGTTGCGTGTCATTACTGATTGTTCACTACTTCTGATTCATTACTGCTCCTGCAGCCATGGCTAAAAGAGCAGAAACAAATCAAACCTTCCCCTTCCGGGTTTGACCCTGAGAGGAGAAGGGATGGAGAGGGAGAAGATAAAGAGAGAGGGGGGATATGAGAAAGAGATCAAGAGAAGGAGAGGGGGAGAGAAAGAGACAAAGAGTGAGCAGTAATGAGAGAGATAGAGGGAAGAAGGGATCAATATCAAAAGAGGAGGGAGGGTAGGATGGAGAGAGTGAGTGAGAGAGGGGAAGAGAGAGCGGAGTTAAAGAGAGCAAGGGAGCTTTGTAAGTGCATCATGCTCTGATAACAGTAGAAGAATAAGGCCAGGGCTCCCTAGTCCATTCTCTTTGTGTGCTGTGTGGTAGACAGGCTTTTAGCATTAGCTGTTCCCTCCAACAGAGTAGTTTACTACCCTGCTACTGTACCCTCTGGGCCTCACGCAGACAGAATATGGTGTGTGTGTGTGTGTGTGTGTGTGTGTGTGTGTGTGCGTGTGTTGTTGTGTGTGGGGTGTGTGTGTGTGTGTGTGTGTGTGTGTGTGTGTGTGTGTGTGTGTGTGTGTGGTGTGTGTGTGTGTCTGCTACCCTGCTACAGTACCCTCTGGGCTTGACAGCACCATTGTTATGGTATGAGTTCCATGGCCCAGACTCTGGATAAGGAAGAGGGTCTGATTTCTGAGGCTGCCTGTCCAGCTCTTTTGTACTCCACATAAAGAGGGAACGAAAGGGGAAGAAGGAAAAAGAACGAGAGAAAGGAAAAGAACTGGGCATCTAAGACAAATGGATGGGTTATTTTGAGTCTGCATCTACATCCCAAATGACACCCTATTCCCCTTTATAGTGCACTACTTTTGACCAGGGCCAATAGGGAAACCCATAGGGCTCTGGTCAAAAGAAGTGCACTATTTAGAAAATAGGGTGTCATTTGGAATGCACACAGAGCCTCTGATAATTGGGCTAAGGACATTCTAATGCCTCAATAAATGGGTATGATGTGACCTTTTAATGAGATTATACCAGGGAAGGCACTTGTGATGCAATTATTCCCCCCTGCTTTTCACAATGGTGATCCCTCCATCCCTCTACCTTTTAATATTTGTCCTCTCTCTTCTCTCTCTCTCTCTCTCTCTCTCTCTCTCTCTCTCTCTCTCTCTCTCTCTCTCTCTCTCTTTCTTTTTCATCATCATTCCCATATCCTCAGCGTCTGCTCTTATTATGATGTCACTCTGGAACCTGCCAGTGGCCAGTGGCTGGGGGCGGCCATTACCCTGCTGCCTGTAGTTCTGCCTCGGTCTGTGACAGTCTGCATCCCAAATGGTACCCAATTGCCTATTGCCAGACTGACAGAGGCATTGATGGAGGCTCATCAAAACATAGAGGAGTTGGGAGAAATACAGTACTAGGGATAGTTAAGTGGGGAGGGCTGGGGAAAAGGGAGGGGGATGCTGTACAGTAATTGTGATTAGAAGTAATTAGACTGGTTTTATAGGATGGCATGTAAGCAGAGATAATACTCACACAGGGCATCATTTACTGTAGGGTGTTTGCATTGAACTAGCCTTTTTTATATTTTACTGGTAGTTAACTAGTTAGTACTTGAATCTGGTAAGAAATGTCAATAATGAATCAGAATCAAATGAGACATTCCCTCTCAACCACTACTGAAGAAAATATAATTTGAATATGTGTCTGTTGATTAGATCTTGTTTGGAAATTCAAAACTACTGTTGTAACATAATATTGGACTGCATATCCATGTTTGATGTTATTTAATATAATGGCTTTATCAAAGATGTGCTCTGTAAAGTCAAAGATGTCTTACAAAGCCAGAATTACAATGAGTGACACCAGTAGGACAGTCCTTGTTAAGACTGTAGGATAATAATAATATATCACCATCATATGTTCAGCATGTTTTCTGCTAGATGTGAAATACAAGGATATGTAATTACTAGACACAGTTCTTCTTATCTCTCTCCCACTCCTCTTCCCTCCCTCATTTTTAGTTACATTTAAATTCATTCAGGTGGTTTATCAGTGGTATCATAGTGCTGACTATGGTGAAGTGGCACAAAATCAAATTAAGCTCACTTAAGATATATTTTTTTTTTATTGCAATGACTTTGAAAAACTGTATTCGGAAAGTTACATTCATTTCATGGATTTTTACTGAAGTCCATGTCAAGTTCAAATGAAAAAAGAAAATAAACAGGTGTGCTAATTTAGTTTTGGAGATGGAGGAAATGCCAATCATTTGTGTGTGCATAATATGTGTCTCGTCTATAAATGAAGTCCATAAAATACCAACCAAAGCTTTTCAATAAGATGTGTCTGTGTCTGCATTCACCATGCACTTATGTGTACTTATTGACAATGGCTAAAGAAACCATTTAAACTGGAAATAAGCTGTAGCCACACAAGTTATGTTTAATCACTTCAAAGTAGCAAGTGTTTTACATGTTATTTAGTTGCATGTTTGATAATGAAGGTCATTCCAATATATTGGTTAGGAAATAAAACAGAAAATGATAACTCAATGTGAATGTTTAGCTGACAAGTATTTCATTTAGACTTCACTGATATGGACCCTTAAAAATGGTTTATATTTTCTTTGTAAAATATGGGCTTCAGTCCGATTGCAGATTTAGACAGCCAATTCATTCTAGACTTTTGACTCAAAAACATTCCGGAGGAGTTCTTGACTACAATTATTTCTGTCTTTCCCTCTGTGAGTTTAGTCTGCCGTTGAGAAATATTGTCGGTTAGTGAATGATTGTAATTACTCTTCTCTTTACACCAAATGAAAACCTGTGACTGAATTCATTAGAGCGCTAACCAACCTTCAACTAAATTAATCCACTTCCTTCTAGAAGTAGTTCTGTGCAACGATGATTCTTCAGAATCTTTTTGAGTATTTAAGTTTTTGGGGCTAAAGCCACAAAGGGGCTGTCTCAGAGAGTAACCAAATTAGTAAAAAATGTTCAAATATCCTAAATATCCTAAAGACTTACAGTATTAATGTGTGTGTGTGTGTGGGGGGGGGGGGGGTATTCATCTTTGTGTGCACGTGTACACACAGTATGTATGTGTGTGTGTGTTTCTGTCTGTCTGTGTGTTTCAAATCAATCAAAGTGTAGACTTTAACGTGAAAAGCTTACTTCCAAACCTTTAACCAACAGTGCAGTTCAAGAAGAAGAAAATATTTACCAAGTAGACTAAAATAAAAAGTAATAATAAAAAGTAACACAATAAGAATAACGAGGCTATATAGAGGGGGCACCGGTACCGAGTCAGTGTGCGGGGGTACAGACTAGATCAGGTAATCTGTACATGTAGGTGGGGGCGAAGTGACTCTGCTTAGGTAACAAACAAACAGCGAGTAGCAGCAGTGTACAAGAGGGGTGGGTGTCAATGTAAATAGTCCGGTGGCGATTTTTATGAATTGTTCAGCAGTCTAATGGCTTGGGGGTAGAAGCTGTTGAGGAGCCTTTAGGTCCTAGACTTGGTGCTCCGGTACTGCTTTCCGTGCGTTAGCAGAGAAAACAGTCTATAATGATGGTGTTGGAGTTGTGCCTGGCCGTGCAGTCATGAGTGAACAGGGAGTACAGGAGGGACGTGAGCACACATCCCTGAGGGGCCCCCATTTTGAGGATCAGCGTGGCAGATGTGTTGTTGCCTACTCTTACTACCTGGGGGCGGACCGTCAGGAAGTGCAGGTTGCAGAGGGAGATGTTTAGTCCCAGAGTCCTTAGCTTAGTAATGCGCTTCGTGGGCACTATGGTGTTGAACACTGAACTGTAGTTAATGAACAGCATTCCTACATATGTGTTAATAGTTTTCAAGCCCTGCCTTATCCGACGAGAGCCGGTGTAGTAGGAGCCGGTGTAGTAGGATTCAATCTTAATCCTGTATTGACGCTTTGCTTGTTTGATGGTTCGTCTGAGGGCATAGCGGGATTTCTTATAGTCAACCGCTCCTTGAAAGTGGCAGCTCTAGCCTTTAGCTCGATGCAGATGTTGCCTGTAATCTATGGCTTCTGGTTGGGATATGTATGTACGGTCACTGTGGGGACGACGTCATCGATGCACTGATTGATGAAGCCGATGACTGAGGTGGTGTATTCCTCAATGCGATTGGATGAATCCCGGAACATATTCCAGTCTGTGCTAACAAAACAGTCCTGTAGTGTAGCATCAGCGTCATCCGACCACTTCCGTATTGAACGAGTCACTGGTACTTCCTGCTTTAGTTTTTGCATGTAAGCAGGAATCAGGAGGATAGAATTATGGTCAGAATTGCCAAATGGAGCTTTGTATGCATCTCTGTGTGTGGAGTAAAGGTGGTCTAGGATTTTTTTTCCCTTGTTGCACATGTGACATGCTGGTAAAAATGTGGTAAAACTGATTTAAGTTTGCCTGCATAAAGTCCCCGGCCACTAGGAGCGCCGCTTCTGGTTGAGCATTTTAGAGTTGGTTGAGAGCGATCTTAGTGCCAGCTTCACCTTGTGGTGGTAAATAGACGGCTACGAATAATACAGTTGAGAACTCTCTTGGTAGATAGTGTGGTCTACAGCTTATCATAAGGTACTCTACCTCAGGAGAGCAATACCTCGAGACTTCTTTAATATTAAACATTGTGCACCAGCTGATATTGACAAAAAGACACACACCCCCACCCCTCGTCTTACCAGAGGTAGCGTCTCTGTTCTGCCGGTGCATGGAAAATCCCGCCAGCTCTATATTGTCCATTTCTTTGTTCAGCCACGTCTCGGTGAAACACAAGATGTTGCAGTTTTTAATGTCCCTTTGGTAGGATAATCTTAATATTAGGTCATCAATTTTATTTTCTAACGATTGCACGTTTAGCAAGAAGAATGGAAGGCATTTGGAGTTTACTCGCTCCCCTCCGGATTCTCAGAAGGATCCTCGATCTGCGTCCCCTTTTCCTGCGTCTTTTCTTCATGCAATAGGCGTGGATCTGGGCCTGTTCCAGTGAAAGCAGGATATCCTTCTCGACGGACTCGTTAAAGGAAAAAGTGTCTTCCCGTCCGCGGTGAGTAATCGATTTTCTGATGTCCAAAAGTTTTTTCCGGTCATAAGAGACGGTAGCAGCAACATTATGTACACAATAAGTTTAATTTTTATTTTTTTTAATTGCACAATTGGTTGGGAGAAAGTAAAACGTCAGCTATAGTCTGTCCGTCCGTCTGTGTGCCTGTCCGTCTGTGTGCCTGTCCGTCTGTCTTTCTGTCTGTCTGTGTGCCTGTCTGTCTGTGTGCCTGTCTGTCTGTGTGCCTGTCCGTCTGAGTGCCTGTCTGTCTGTGTGCCTGTCTGTCTGTGTGCCTGTCTATCTGTGTGCCTGTCCGTCTGTCTTTCTGTCTGTCTGTGTGCCTGTCTGTCTGAGTGCCTGTCTGTCTGTGTGCCTGTCTATCTGTGTGCATGTCCGTCTGTGTGCCTGTCCGTCTATGTGTCTGTGGAACAGTGAGTCTCTCTATTGCACAGCTAAGATCTTATAGAAACCATAGAGCCAGTCAATCTATTAACCCTACAGTGTATTCTGTGTTCCTCCATGTTCGCTGCACGTCACAAGACATTAATTTCACCCATCTACCTGAGGCGAGGAATGTCGAGCGAATCTGTCCCCAGCCATAAAAACTCTCTTTAGTGTGGGTGAAGGCACTGGGCCGCCTGAAAAGGTCAACGAACAATACAGAAGAAGGAGAGGTGGGAGAGACAGGTTGAAATCATCTCTGGTTTGTACTCATGCCAAGATGGTTGAGTAAGACTCAGGCAATCCTGATCCTACGAGCTATGCCCCTCCCCTATGGCTCCTCACATAGGGCTGCTACGAGGAATTCCAGAAGTGGATTCTTAATCCTCAAAACCCGTGGTGATATCCAATATTTGTGATATATTAGCGGCATATTAGCGCTGGCGATATTACTGTGCCAACGTAGATGTCCTATTTTTTACCGAGATTGTAAAACAATTTGTATGTTGATGTAGTGCCCATCGATTATGAATGTTTCAACTGCTGTGTTGAGAAATCATGTTTTTACCATCAGTTTCTGTTTCAAAGAGCACCAAAACCTACAATAACCATGAGCCTCACGGTCTGTATCGTGCAATCACAGAGCAGATACAAGTCACGTGATCTGTTAGCAAATCACGTGTTCGCTAACAGATTTTTTAAAATATATTTTATTTCACCTTTATTTAACCAGGTAGGCCAGTTGAGAACAAGTTCTCATTTACAGCTGTGATCTGACCAAGATAAAGCAAAGCAGTGCGACACAAACAACACCGAGTTACACATGGGATAAACAAACGAACGGTCAATAACACAATAGAAAAGTCTAGATACAGTGTGTGCAAATGTAGTAAGATTAGGGAGGTAAGGCAAAAAATAGGCCATAGTGGTGAAATAATTACAATTTAGCAATTAAACACTGGAATGATAGATGTGCAGAAGATGAATGTGCAAGTAGAGATACTGGGGTGCAAAGGAGCAAAAAAATAAATAACAATATTGGGATGAGGTAGTTGGGTGGGCTATTTACAGATGGGCTGTGTACAGGCGCAATGATCTGTGAGCTGCTCTGACAGCTGATGCTTAAAGTTAGTGAGGGAGATAGAAGTCTCCAGCTTAAGTGAAGTTTGCAATTCGTTCCAGTCTTCGGCAGCAGAGAACTCAAAGGAAAGGCGGCCAAAGAGGAGTTGGCTTTGGGGTTGACCAGTGAAATATACCTGCTGGAGCGCGTGCTACAGGTGGGTGCTGCTTTGGTGACCAGCGAGCTGAGATAGGGCTAGGCTTTACCTAGCAAAGACTTATAGATGATCTGGAGCCAGTGGGTTTGGAGACGAATATGAAGCGAGGGCCAGCCAACGAGAGCATACAGGTCGCAGTGGTGGGTAGTATATGGGGCTTTGGTGACAAAACGGATGGCAATGTGATAGACTACATCCAATTTGCTGTGTAGAGTGTTGGAGGCTATTTTGTAAATGACATCGCCGAAGTCAAGGATCGGTAGGATAGTCAGTTTTACGAGGGTATGTTTGGCAGCATGAGTGAAGGATGCTTTGTTAGYAAATAGGAAGCCAATTCTAGATTTAATTTTGGATTGGAGATGCTTAATGTGATTCTGGAAGGAGAGTTTACAGTCTAACCAGACACCTAGGTATTTSTAGTTGTCCACATATTCTAAGTCAGAACCGTCCAGAGTAGTGATGCTAGACGGGCGGGCGGGTACGGGCAGCGATCGGTTGAAGAGCATGCATTTAGTTTTACTTGCATTTAAGAGCAGTTGGAGGCCACGGAAGGAGTGTTGTATGGCATTGGAGCTCGTCTGGAGGTTAGTTAACACAGTGTCCAAAGAAGGGCCAGAAGTATACAGAACGGTGTCGTCTGCGTAGAGGTGGGTCAGAGAATCACCCGCAGCAAGAGCAACATCATTGATGTAAACAGAGAAAAGAGTAGGCCTGAGAATTGAACCCTGTGGAACCCCCATAAAGATTTCCAAAGGTACGAACAACAGGCCCTCCGGTTTGACACACTGAACTCTGTCTGAGAAGTAGTTGGTGAACCAGGCGAGGCAGTCATTTGAGAAACCAAGGCTGTTGAGTCTGACGATAAGAATGTGGTGATTGACAGTCGAAAGCCTTGGCCAGGTCGATTAAGACGGCTGCACAGTATTGTCTTTTATCGATGGCGGTTATGATATCGTTTAGGACCTTGAGCGTGGCTGAGGTGCACCCATGACCAGCTTGGAAACCAGATTGCATAGCAGAGAAGGTATGGTGGGATTCGAAATGGTTGGTGATCTGTTTGTTAACTTGGCTTTCAAAGACTTTAGAAAGGCAGGGTAGGATAGATATAGGTCTGAACAGTTTGGGTCTAGAGTGTCTCCCCCTTTGAAGAGGGGGATAACTGCGGCAGCTTTCCAATCTTTAGGGATCTCAGACGATACGAAAGAGGTTGAACAGGCTAGTAATAGGGGTTGCAACAATTGTGGTGGATAATTTTAGAAAGAGAGGGTCCAGATTGTCTAGCCCGGCTGATTTATAGGGGTCCAGATTTTGGAGCTCTTTCATAGCATCAGCTATCTATATTTGGGTGAAGGAGAAATGGTGGAGGCTTGGGAAAGTTGCTGTAAAGAAGTGCAGAGCTGTTGACCGGGGTAGGGGTAGCCAGGTGGAAACCATGGCCAGCCGTAGATAAATGCTTATTGAAATTCTTGATTATCGTAGATTTATGGGTGGTGACAGTGTTTCCTAGCCTCAGTGCAGTAGGCAGCTGGGAGGAGGTGCTCTTATTCTCCATGGACTCTTCAGTGTCCCAGAACTTTTTGGAGTTTGTGCTACAGGATGCAAATGTCTGTTTGAGAAAGCTAGCCTTTGCTTTCCTAACTGCCTGTGTATATTGGTTCCTCACGTGACTTGTATCTCCTTTGTAATTGGACAATATAGCAGCTATCAAGTGACATCATGTGTTTGCTAACAGACCATGTGACTTGTATCTGCTCTGTGATTGGACTATGCAGACCCAAATACTTAATTGGATGTACATAGGCTGCGATTTAAACTCATAATAGACACACCCTTGTCCACTTACCCTCGCCTTATGCCCTTGTGGGAATCCCCCTCGGCGTCTTGGAGGGAGGTCCAAGTGATTAGCCAAGCAAGGGAAGTTTGCAACATAAGCCCTCGTTTTAAATCGAGTTTGCGAGTGTACAATTATCTTCACTCCGGGGCCTGAAACTCCCCATAATTAAATTTGTGACGATTGTACATCTAAGAAAAGTCAGCAAAAACTTAAAAACAACATCAAAGGAGGAGTCAGCATACAAGTGTAAGTAAAAACGAATGCAAATAAGTTAGAAATTGTGCTACTAATGCACATGACGACACAAACAGGTCTTGTAAAAAATAAATATGTTTTTGTTTGGTTATTTTTGCGAAATTGTAGAAATAAAACGGTTTCCTTCTTCAGAAGTTAATTCATTTGCTAGCTATCATACAGTTGGTGCATATTAATAATTATATATATAATATAAGTAGACATGCACTCATAATTGACTGTAGCACATATAAAGCACCCACAAGCTACCGGTGGCTGAAAACACAATCATCGCAAGATGAACGAGTGACGAATTCCCGGCCAAGGGTGGTCCATTTAAAAATCATTCCTTCCTCCAACGCCCCTTGCCCTGCAAGTGTATACTCGTCAGACGTCATTATACGTCATCAGAAGTGTCCACTTCATTTGAGGGCTGAGGGGATAGGGTGTGTCTTTTAAGTGTTTGGACCGCAACCACAGTGTTGTACCTCTGACTTTTTTTCATATACCACAGTTTTTCTTTCAAACGATTTTTAATATTTTGTATGAACGGTTCACCCCGTTCAGGGAAGCGGCATGTCGGAGCCCTATACAAGGCAAGGGCTGCATTCCAAACACGTGAAAGACACACCCTCTACCCTCAGCCCTCAAATGAAGTGGACACTTCTGATGACGCATCATGACGTATGATGAGTTGACTCTTGCATTTCCCAGAAATTCGTCCCATGGTTGTGTTTTCAGTCACCATGGAACCACCGGTAGCTGTTGTGTGTGCTTTGTATGCGCTACATTCAATTATGATTGCATTTCATATCTTGGCTAGAAGACAACGTATCCGCAGACATCAAATGCTAGCCATCCGACAATATCAGGTAAATCGAAAATTACAATGTAGAAGTGTGATGTCAGGGAAAGTTGCATGCACTAGCTAACATTTCCAAAAGCTAACCAAACAAAAACATTATTACTTTTACCATACGTGTTTGTGCCTTCATGTGCATTAGTAAAACAATTTCTAACTTATTTCCATAATTTTTTTAAATTACACTTGTATGTTCAGTTCTCCATATTGATGTTGGCTTTAAGTTTTGGCTGACTTTTTTTAGTGGATGTATAATCATTGTGAATTGAATTATTGGGTGTTTCAGGCCCCGGAGTGAACTGAATTGTACACTCACTAACTCGGAGGGCTGAGGAGGGCTGAGGTGCTTATGTTGCCAACTTCCCTTGCTTGGCTAATTGTTTAGATCGACGGCAAAGATGGCTGCGGGGATTCCCCCAAGGGCATAAGGCGAGGGTAAGTGGAGGAGGGTGTGTCTTTTATATGTTTGAAACGCAGCCAAGCTCCTTCCTCATTACTCAAGTAATATGTTAATATTATATCTTATACATCTTATATTATAAGAATACAGTGAAAATGTTTGCCGTTGCAGGCAAACATTGATGATCATTGAGTCTCCCTTCATGATGTTTGTCCAGAGGATAGACATTAATCAGAGGAACTGATATCACAGGAAGTGACATGGTCGTTCCAATATTTCAATCGTTATGTCAATTAATGGGATCTTAAGAACAAATATCCTCTGGTTTCACTTTACTGTTACATTTATTTAGAGTAGACCATTTCGCAACACAATCTCCAAAGAAACCTTGCCATAACTGCAGCAACAGAGATATGTCATGACTGGCCCTTTTAATTATGGCATGTGGGGCCATCTGTGGTGTCTTCGGTAGATTATGGAATGTGTTGCTATTTTAATTCGAGTATATTTTGCGTATGTCAGCAGTCAGTCAAATGCGCAAAAGTTTAACTGAAACTAACCTAGTCGGTTAAAATTAGGAATTAATTCAGAGATTTTGGCATTAGGGTAAAGTTGATTCATTCTGAGATTTAGGCTTTAGGGTTACGTTTAGGCATTAATTCCAAGTGGTTAAGGTAAGCGTTAAGGTTTGGAATATGGTTAAAACAAAAAAAATACAAAACAAGTGCCTAGCACTGGGATTGAACCCATTCGTGTTGCCCCTAGTGGACAGTAGGAAATTGTCATGGAAATATAATGTCACCCCATGCCATAGTTTCACCATTTAAGATATGCCTAGATATGCCAGAATTCACCAGAATTTGTCCTGACATTTCAATTTGCTGTCTTGACTTCAGTGAAAGCTACAGGTGTTAATAGGTAACAAAACCTTTTCATTTCCTGGTTACGGTAACCTGTATGACAAACGCTGTCACCTATAACGAGACATGTTAAATAATTCACCTGACTTGGATCGTCTATAGCCTTTGTCAAAGCCTTTTTAGCAGTTCAAATGTTGTGAATTCAAGACCCCCAAGCGTTGACATTTAAAGCCTTCTCAACCAGACAGTCATCGTTCTCCTGACATGTTGACATTTGAAAGGATACTGTCTCGAAAACCAGATGATATTATCATGAGAAAGAAGCACAGTATATATATATATAAGACACACCAACCAACAAAACAACATCATTTCATACACCATTTAAAATAGCCCAATATTTAACCTCAACATCAACCTTTCCTGACAACAGTTGCCCTTCTTGGTCATTTCAAGTACAGGTACATTCAGTCTATGATAGAGAGCACTGTGAGCAGAGAAGATGCTGGATAGGTAATACGGCGTGGGTGTCTTACCTGTAGGATAGCGCTCTATGACAGGTAGGTCATCCACCTGTAGTGTGGCGTTACCGCCACTCCGCGTAAACTTCACTATATGGTACTTTCCATCATTTACAAACTTTGCTGTCTCCTCAATATTTATGTCGTCCGTTCCGACATTAAATATAACTGCAATGTTTCCTTTTTCCTGTTGAGACAAAGAAGAAAGAGCAGAGAAAGTTTAGAGATGTGAAGGAAGAGTATTTTGTATATTCCAAAGCAGGTGTTTGGTTGCTTCATAAAGAACAGCAAGGTGTAAGAGTGATTGTGTTTGTGCAGTGATGATGATGCTGATGACCACATCCAGGCGGTGCCACTCAACCTTAGAACCTTAGATACCTTAGATACCATCTGATTAAGTTTACATAATGAAAGGACATAGTCATCTAATCAAATCTGAGACTTTACAAAGAAGTACATCTCAAAATAATGCAGCCTGACCTGATTTCCTTGTCAATATAAATGTAGTTAGCAGTTCTAATCAAGTGATACAACAACGTCCACAATCAATATGTATTTCTGTTTAGCCACTGAAATCAGGTTCCAACCAAACAATACAAATATGAGTAGGCTACATATTGATTAGATAATGCAAGTTAATTCAATAGGGTGAGCAATGTTTTCCCCCAAAGTCTATGTTTTAAGGCTCCCGAGTGGCGCAGCGGTCTAAGGCACTGCATCTCAGTGCTAGAGGCATCACTACAGACCCTGGTTTGATCCTGGGCTGTATCACAACCGGCCGTGACCGGGAGTCTCATAGGGCGGTGCACAACTGGTCTAGCGTCGTTCGGGTTAGGGGAGGGTTTGGCTGGGGTGGGCCGTCATTGTAAAATAAGAATTTGTTCTTAACCGACTTGCCTAGTTAAATAAAGGTTAAATAAAATAAATAAATATGTATAATAAACTAAGTTGTCCATGGTGTGTAGTTTTTACTCAACCACCTCTGTTATTTTATGAGCGACAAGATTCAATGACACTCAGCAAAAAAATTTACTGACAATTTTTCCCCCTACTCTTTTCATATCAAGATGACTATTTTGTCTTTGGGATAATGAGAGAGACCATCTGTGTATTGCTGTGTGTCACGACTCCTGCCGAAGTTGGTGCCTCTCCTTGTTCGGGCGGCGTTCGGCGGTCGACGTCACCGGCTTTCTAGTCTCCACCTATCTACATTTCTTTTTCCTTTTGTTTGGTCTTGATTGTACACACCTGGTTTCCATTACGTTATAATTGATTCCCTATTTAACCCTCTGGTTCCATCATGGTTTTGTGCGTGTTTATTGTTGTCAAGTTGTCTCGTTTATGTGCTCTGGTTTTTTGTTCTCCTTGATGGAAGATTGCTTATAGAGTAAAGTTCAGATTATTACTAATCTCTGTGTCCTGCGCCTGACTCCGCCTCACCCACATCACCTAGACTATTGACACCGTGTGCCCCAAAGCACAGTTCAAAACTCTCCTCATCAGTTTAACCATCAGTGCTTTAGAATCCAATGAGAAGGTGGGAATCTAGTTTCAGGGCAGATTGTATGTGGCATTCAGATCCTGAGTAAATCGCAAAATTATACTAATTCAATCAGCGTTTCACATCAAACAGGAATTAAATGATCAAATAATTAAAAAGAAATATGTTCACTAATGTCTGTCTCTTCCATGTCCCCTACACAGGTCAGGCAGTCTCTCTCTCAAGTTCATGTCTTATTATTTGTCATATGTAGAGGATACACATGGTATACACCGTCCAATGAAATGCATGCTTGCAGGGTCAATGCAACAACAATTAGAAATAATAAAAGATAAGAATACAAACATAAAGTAAATGGCTCAGTAAAGTAAAAGTTCTCTCTGTCTTTCTCACCCCCCCCCCCCCTCTCGATCTCTCTTTCTGAGCTGGTACTGTATGTTGGGAGCAGTTGGTTGAAGGATCAACCCTACAGCGCAGTACAGCAGTACACTGCATGAGATTATCCAGTCAGCATAGCCTCTCTCTCTATCTTTCTCAGCCCATCTATCTCTCCTTCGTTCTCTCTGTCTATCCCTCCCTCCCTCTCCCTCTCAGCCACCTCCCTCTAACACAGAGTAAGTAGTGAGCACATCCCACAGCCAAAAGCTACTTCTAGCTACCCCAATTAAAAACATTTGTAGTGTGTCACACCAGATTACGGAAACTAGGACGGTTCTCTGGTTTATAAATGTAATTTCAAAGGAAGCCAAGCGCTAACACAAGATCGTATCAACTGATACCATTAAAGCTACAGTAATAGATTCCCTCACTCCCCCACAGCTCTTGTTTTGAAACAGACAACAAAAAAAAGGAAGAAAACTCTGCAGTTAATATGTTGATAATAAATCCCACTTTAAAGCTACAGTCTGGGAAGCTGTTTAATGGTTACTTAAATTATTGATATGTACCATCTGCTATACACCAAAACAAGTGGCGGGGACCCTGTTTTGTCATTTTTCAAATCACAGAATTGAGTTTTAAACAGAATTTTAAAGAACACGATCTGAAGCCTGACCCCTACTCCATGTATGAAGGATAGGATGATGGGATGGAGGCATGAGAGAGATGGAAGGATGATCTGGAGGGCGTGGAGGAGAGGAGTGGCGCTCGGCCTTAAGAGTAATCCTCTCCAGGAGGGGAATAGACCCCCTGTGGCCTCTCCAGGATCACAGCGTGTGTGTGTGTGTGTTCCAAGATCACAGACATAGAGCTTCATGAACATAGCCCGGGGGCCTCACACGGGGAACAATGCTCATCAGATGAGCACAGTAGCATGGCCGGTTATATTGACACCAGTGCTGTGTATAGAGTGGCACCCTAGATACTACACTACTTTTAGCCAGAGTCACTAAATAGGGAATAGGGGACCATTTTGGATGCATTCCAGGCCACTGCACTCCACAGTCAGCTGAGCAGATATACAGAGAGAGGGAAGGCTAATGAATGGTATGAATGCAACAGAAAAACGTATCCATACATTGCATTCTCTGATAATGGAATTATTTTGTCTCTTTTAAGCAGATTTTTTGCAATGCTTGCAGTGTGTACCTCTTTCTCAAGGACTCCTGCATAACATCTGACTGCAGTGACAGCACTGTGTTGTGCTGAGCGGGCAACTACCTAGCTAGCTACTTTCAAGGACTGTCAAACGCATAACTAAAAATGACACTAATTCATAACTTTATGGGGCCCTTACTCCACAGCAAAGAAATTACATCAAAACAGGTTTAGTAGAAGAGACGAAAGCAATTAAAGTCAGGCTTTTAATAGTCCTCCTTCAATCGCTGTTTAATGATCCCCAATGTCTCGTTAATGAATTCACTGCATTTAGTCACAAATTGCCTTTACAATGTTCTAAAGCAAAAAGAACTAGTGTACTTTGAGAGGGAGAGGTGGGAGCTTAGGGGCAAAGAGAGATGAAGGTAGAGAAGGGGGAGAGGGCAAAACAATGAGAATGAGAGAGAGAGAGAGAGAAATGATCTCAAACTCTCTCTCTCTCTCTCTCCATGATGTACTACTTTTGACCAGGGACTAGATTAGAATACCGAATAGGGAATAGGGTGCCATTTGAGACACAGTCCTGGTCCATCTTACTGTACATACACTCAGCCCTCTATACCCCACCAGCTCTAGCCCTTCTATACCCCACTCCCCAGGATAGAGAGCTGTGTTCTGGGTAAGTGCTGTCCCTGCTGGGTAGCACCCCTGGGAAAATGCACATATATAACCCACACTGCCGGCGCACCCCAAGATCCAACCCTACCCATTGTGTGTGTGTGTGTGTGTTTGTCACCGCACACCAAAATACAACCCATCCCATCCTGTGTGTGTGTGTGTGTGTGTGTGCTGCTTAACCCTGAGATTCAACCCTCCCCTTCCAGACAGCGAGCACGATGCATGCTAGCATGATTAATTGCCTATCAAGCTGAAATTGAGTTTAATTAACTGATGAGTTGATCCTACGGTTATTCTCCTCTCCTCCAATCTTTTTTCACTCTTTTTTGGTTCTCCTGTTCTTGTCGTTCCTCTCATGCAGCTGGAGGGTGTGTGTGTGTGTGTGTGTGTGTGTGTGTGTGTGTGTGTGTGTGTGTGTGTGTGTG
>NC_036848.1:48594774-48614692 GCF_002910315.2 Salvelinus sp. IW2-2015
TGTGTGTGTGTGTGTTGTGTGTGTGTGTGTGTGTGTGTGTGTGTGTGTGTGTGTGTGGTGTGTGTGTGTGTGTGTGTGTGTGTGTGTGCGCGCGTGCGTGATACAGCAGTGCTGATGTCCGTAAAATCTATACCCCGTAACCAACTCCCATCGCACACTGTTTTTACTACTACTGCTACTACGTGACTAGAACAGCTGCAATACTGGAAAGTTGTAATAGTGCTCCCTTGGAGGCGTGTGTTCCAATCCCACTTCAGACACCAACGTAGCACGAACTACAACCACAAGAAAATAAACACTTATAAAGAATGTGTTCAGGTTTTGGCCAAGACTGTTCGGGTTTTGGTCACTAGATGTCCCCATTGCACCTTTTTTGACCTTTGTTTTTCTTGCTCTAATTATTGTTTGCACCTGTAGGTCATTCCCTGTTAGTATTTAAACCCTGTGTGTTCCTCAGTTCCTTGCTCAGTGTTTTAAGTTAGCACCCAGCCCCAGCCCAAGCCTGTTTTATACAGATATTCTCTTGTTGGATTTTCCAGAGGTTCTCTGTTTAGTTCTTGTGTATTATTTGAGTAGTCTTTTGAGTTTGTTTTCCCTGCTGTTTTTTACCACTTTGTGGAGTTTCTTTTGTATTTTGGAGATTTCCATTTTGTGCCTCTTGGCTTTATTTTTGGACATTGTGGATTAGTTTCTTTGCCTGAAGATTTTGTTCTTAATTAAACCACCATCTCTAGTACTGCTGTGGTCTGCCTCATCTTCTGGGTTCTGACGTATTAGTGACTTTCTCGCACCGGGTCCTGACAGAATGTCTATGACACTGTCACTATATTACCATTGTTTCAGCCATACTGAAAATTGTATACAGTACAGTACCATTATCTTCTTTCCACTCTAGTCTATATTGCAATACTGCTCTAGGTCGTTGGCAAAGGCTACAAGACATATCATCTCTATACCATGCTAAGTATTCTCACTGCCCTGTACACTCACTGCCCTGTACACTCACTGCCCTGTGCACTCACTAAAAGCACAAATCTGATGTCTTCTGCCCACAGTCTAACTAGCCACGAAGAATGAAGCGTCTGCCCTACACCGTAAACTACTATACCTCAGGTTTTATAAGCACCAACTGCAGGGAGAGGAAATTACCTGGGAGATCATCCTCCATGCCCCATTATCCTCTAACACCCATTATAAACTGGGTGGTTCAAGCCCTGAATGCTGATTGGCTGACAGCTGTGGTATATCAGACCGTATAACACGGGTATGACAAAACATTCATTTTTACTGCTCTAATTACGTTGGTAACCAGTTTATAATAGCAATAAGGCACCTCTGGGGTTTGTGGTATATGGCCAATATAGGACTGTATCCAGGCACTCTGCGTTGTGTCGTGCTTAAGAACAGTCCTTAGCTGTGGTATATAGGACACATACCACACCTCCTCTGGCCTTATTGCTTAAACAGCCCTTCATACATCCCGGAAGCACCGGCCAATTAACCAATACTCCCTCCAGAGCTATGGTTGGCCAACCAACAGCACGGCGATGTCTGTGTCAGCACAGTAAGAGAAGATGGCCTGTCAGACTATGTTAGTCATCGTATAAGGAGCTCCTATAAACCAGGAGGTGAGGCTGCCTAATGATGAAGTCCCATACTCTCCCCTAAGAGACTTAGCTGCTAGAGTGATGCGATGTGAAAGCACATTTTATTTGTCACACGCGCCGAATACAACAGGTGCAGACCTTACCATGAAATGCTTACTTACGAGCCCTTAACCAACAATGCAGTTCAAGAAAGAGTTAAGAAAATATATACTAAATAAACTAAAGTGAAAAATAAAATAAAAAGTAACACAATAAAGTCTTATGGCTTGGGGGTAGAAGCTGTTAAGGAGCCTTTTGGACCTAGACTTGGCACTCCGGTGCCGCTTGCCGTGCGGTAGCAGAGAGAACAGTCTATGACTTGGGTGACTGGAGTCTTTGGCCATTTTTTTTTACTTTCTCTGACACTGCCTAGTATATAGGTCCTGGATGGCAGGAAGCTTGGCCCCAGTGATGTACTGGGCCGTACACACTAGCCTCTGTAGCGCCTTACGGTCGGATGCCGAGCAGTTGCCATACCAGGCGGTGATGCAACCGGTCAGGATGCTCTCGATGGTGCAGCTGTATAACTTTTTGACGATCTGGGGACCCATGCCAAATCTTTTCAATCTCATGAGGGGGAAAATGTGTTGTCGTGCCCTCTTCATGACTGTCTTGGTGTGTTTGGACCATGGTAGTTTGTTGGTTATGTGGACACCAAGGAACTTGAAACTCTCGACCCGCTCCACTACAGACCTGTCGATGTGAATGTGGGGCGTGTTTGGCCCTCCTTTTCCTGTAGTCCACAATCAGCTCCTTTGTCTTGCTGACGTTGAGGGAGAGGTTGTTGTTGTCCTGGCACCACACTGCCAGGTCTTTGACCTCCTCCCTATAGGCTGTCTCATCGTTGTTGGTGATCAGGCCTACCACTATTGTGTCATCAGAAAACTTAATGATGGTGTTGGAGTCGTGCTAGGCCATGCAGTCGTGGGTGAACAGGGACTACATGAGGGAACTAAGCACGCACCCCTGAGGGGCCCCAGTGTTGAAGATCAGCGTGGCAGATGTGTTGTTTCCTAACCTTACCACCTGGGGGCGGCCCATCAGGAAGTCCAGGATCCAGTTGCAGAGGGAGGTGTTCAATTCCAGGATTCTTAGCTTAGTGATGAACTTTGAGGGCACTATGGTGTTGAACGCTGAGCTGTAGTCAATGAATAGCATTCTCACATAAGTGTTACTTTTGTCCAGGTGGGAAAGGGCAGTGTGGAGTGCGATTGCGATTGCGTCATCTGTGGATCTGTTGGGGTGGTATGCAAATTGGAGTGGGTCTAGTGTTTCCGGGATGATGGTGTTGATGTGAGCCATGACGAGCCTTTCAAAGCACTTCATGGCTACCAACGTGAGTGCTACGGGGCGGTAGTCATTTATGCAGGTTACCTTCGCTTTCTTGGGCACAGATAGCTAGAATAGCAGATACAGTGGTGCCATATTAGCTGTTAGGACCCCTCCCTTCCCATCTTTCTCTTTTCTTTGTCCCTAAAGAGCTAGCTTGAGTGGTAGTCAGGTCCCCTCCCCTCCCATTCTCTCCCTTCCCTGGGTCCCCTAAGAGAGGTAGCGCTGCAGCTAAAGTAGTGTGATATTATCTGAGGTAGCGCAGCAGCTAAAAGTGGTGCGATATTACCTTCCATCTCCATTTGCAGTCCCCGATAATCGAGAGTTAGCATAGCAGCCAAGGTCCTTTCCCATCTCTCTTTTCCCTGTATCCCCTAAGAGCTAGCAGAGGTGTGCCACATTAGCTGCTAGCTGTACAGGGGGAGGATCTAGAGCGCTAGTTGAATCTGGAGCTTATTGCAGAAGTCCGTCAGCTAAATTGACTAATTATCTGTGAAGTTGGCTCGAAATTATTTCCAATGCCATGGGCCTTAGTCAAAAGTAGTGCACTATATAGGAAATAAGGTGCCATTTGGGACGGAGCGCTAAGAGGAGTCTCTCTATCAAATGTCTTCATGCGGCAGAGCAACATCAAATATCTAGAGTTTAAAAATCATCAAGCCAGCTATGAGCCCCAGCCTCCGCACCGCAGCCTCTGCCACAACAGCCTCCACAGCAGCAGCCAGCTACTCAAAGAGGGAAGGGAGGGAGGCTCGTTGTGTGTGAACATACCTCTTTTTTAGCAAAGGTGTCTGGCATTAAATGAGAGAGAGATATATATATAGAGAGAGAGAGAGACGAGAAGAGAGAGACGAGAGAGAAGAGAGAGAGAGAGAGAGAGAGAGAGAGAGAGAAGAGAGAGAGAGAGAGAGAGAGAGAGAGAGAGAGAAGAGAGAGACGAGAGAGAGAGAGAGAGAGAGAGAGAGAGAAGAGAGAGAGGAACACGTGACTTGAGCTGCTCTTAGCCCATAAAGAGAGAATGCAACTAGACCAAGCTGCTATTTGTGAGCAGCGATATATTCATGCTTATGTTATGTAAGTTACTGTGATGTAAGACCAACAATAGCCCTTCTGTTGTCGTTGAAGGTAAACACTTACTGGCAGTGGACTACATACAATACTGTAAAAACTACCTTGACGTGTGCCCTGGTTCAAAGGTATTAGTCTTCCGGGTCTAAAAGAGGAGGAACTATGGGTATGTGTGTGTTTCCTCACAGAAGGAACTTAGGCATTTATCAATGGAGATGCCTGCTGGGATGGATAGGAGAGAGAGAGACACACCACATAGAGAGAGAGAAGACAGACAGACAGACAGAACAGGACAAGACAGACAGACAGACAGCAGGACAGACAGACAGACAGACAGACAGACAGGACAGAGACACAGACAGACAGAACGACAACAGACAGGACAGACAGACAGACAGACAGACAGACAGACAGACGAACAGAGCGAGGAAAGACAGAAAGAAAGAAAGAAAAAGAAAGAAAGGAAAGGAAGAAAGGAAAGAAAAAAGGAAGCCAGATGATGAATGATGATGATAATGGTGATGAAGAGTGTGAAAAGCTGCTGGATAACAGCATATTCAAAATAGACATGCCTCCATGTTTCTAAAAAAATGAAATGTTCTGTGTTTCTTCACCATATTTTCTCTCGTCTCACACACTCTCGCACACTGCTATCTCTGTCTATCTCTGTCTCTCACTCCTGTTGTGTGATGAATTTCATCAAAAGAGTCAAAGTAGATATCTGAAATCTCTGTTCACTTCTCACTGAAATAAATCAATTTGGTTTCGGCGTCACTCTCCCCACTCTTCTCCTCTTGTGTGGGTAGGATGGCGCACATACTGTCTGTCGCCGAGCCGACAATCTCTGACACACACACACACACCACCACCACACACACACACACACACACACACAACACACCACACACACCACACACACACACACACACACAGCACACACACAACGACACGACACACACACACACACACCAGCACACACACCACACACACACACACAGAGAGAGACACACCCACACACTTCCACCCAACCACTTCTTCCTTCATGAAGGAATGATCCCACGCAGCTCTCAGCCCTGCCGGATGGAGAGAGGAGGTCATAGTAATAAAGTGTTAGCAGAGTGCAGACTGATAACTGCCTCTGTAAACAGTCCTGAATAAAAAGCACAGCCCGCGTCCGACAGAGCCATACAGTAGAGCTTGGCGGTTGGCCTCTGCCCACCACTGCTTCCCTATTAGTGCCTTGCCGGACCAGGCAGGCTCAATATTTCTGTCATTTTTCTGCTTTATCTCTGTTCTGTTGTTTGCTGTTGTGAAGGCCTAGTAGAGGACTGAAATTATGAAATCCCAATAATTTATTATTGTATATAAATATTGTGAACTGGGTGAAATACGGAGATTCTTGATTTGGAGCCAAGAAACAATCTAGCTTGATATTATCCGCTATTTAGGAACCGCCAACGACAGGAACAGTTATAAACAGGGACAGTTATAACACAGGGACATCACTGTTTGAGATAACATGTTATTCACATTATCACTCGCTATGCGGTGGTAGAGCCTGTGTGATATTCAACGGTAGGTGGTGGGTTGTGTGTGTGTGTGTGTGTGTGTGTGTGTGTGTGTGTGTGGTGGTTGGTTGGTTGGTTGGTAGAGAGTCAATTTACCAACTGGGTGACCACAGCGCCCCAGATTGTGCGGACAGTCAAACATTAAAAACACTTTTTTTTTTTTACTTTTACCCCTTTTTCGTGGTATCCAATTGGTAGTTACAGTCTTGTCTCATCGCTGCAACTCCCGTACGGACTCGGGAGAGGCGAAGGTCGAGAGCCATGCGTCCCCCGAAACACGACCCAACCAAGCCGCACTGCTTCTTGACACAATGCACGCTTAACCCGGAAGCCAGCCGCAACAATGTGTCAGAGGAAACACCGTACGCCTAGTGACCGTGTCAGCGTGCATGTGCCCGACCCGCCACAGGAGTTGCTAGAGGGCAATGGGACAAGGACATCCCTGCCGGCCAAACCCTCCCCTAACCTGGACAACGCTGGGCCAATTGGTCGCCACCCCATGGGTCTCCCGGTCACGGCCGGCTGCGACAGAGCCTAGACTCGAACCAGGATCTCTAGTGGCACATCTAACAACTGCGAATCAGTGCCTTAGAACACTGCGCCACTCGGGAGGCCCCCGTCCATCATTTTGGCCCTCTGTCCCGCATCCCGCAACCACCAAAGAATGTCCCGCATTTGTTTAAAATATTTGTCATAATATTTCGTTTTCACATAGTAGGATAGTCTAGCATGCTGTGTGCGCCTATCTAATAATGCACTGCTGGCTGGCTTGGTCCAGAAATGAGTTTCTAAGTGTGAGTGAGTGACAGAATTTCTATGGAAACTATGACGCTGCCTCTGCATCGCGCGTGGTAGTTGCATCAGCTTACATTTTAGGCGCGCTTTCCCGATTAGTCTAAACATAAATACACCCAGTGGCTCAATCTGGCTTGCTTGCTAAGCTCGCTGTAGCTAAACTGGTAGGCCTGGCTAGCTAGCTCAGAAACGGATGGAGGAGCTAAGGGGTTTGCACCATTTATTTCAATAGGTGGTTCACAAAGACAGTGACCTTCATACAGCAGAGCTATGTCGCCTTCTGAACGAGATCCATTAACCTGCGCACATAAAAAAAAAAAATGATGTCCACTGTTCCGTAAAATCGTCCCCTTGTCTCGCATTTTGGCTTTTTAGATCTGGTCACCCTACTCCCCACCCACAGCTGGTATCATGCTGGCTGTTCTAGGTGTTAATGAAGACACACACACACAGACACACAGACACACACACAGACACGCTTCAGTGGCTTCAATGTCCTCTATCTTTCTTTGATGTCATTCAAAGCATTTCTGTCTGTCGTTCAGCTTGAAGAAGAAGTGATACAGTATACTGATGCTGTGCTGACTGAGGGTTATTATACACATGATTCACTATGACACAGTACAATCACACTCTAATTGTCTACATGAACACTTGAATTCTGAGTCCCAAATAGCATCCTATTCCCTTTTAATGCAGTACTATTGTTAATTGATTAATTCAAAAGTAGTGCACTTTATAGGGAAGAGGGTGCCATTTCGGACATACATACTGACTGGACTAACAAGATCTCATAGTTTCACTTGTAAATTCTACATATTATGAACAAACATTTATTTTTGAGACAACACACACACACACACATATAAACACACACACACACACACACACACACACACACACACACACACACACACACACACACACACACACACACACACACACACACACATATTTTATTAATAAGCGCTATCTTTCATGTGGTAATTTATCAATCAATTTATCAAAATGTATAAGCGGGTGTATTTTTTGGTTACTGGAAAAACAGCAACAAAATAGCAACAAAATTGTACATACATGTACATAAGACTGTACGTTTGGCAGTTATCTAGCGGTGTTGTGGTGGTATTGCCAAGGCCAGAACTGCAGTACACTGGAAAGTTAGGCTGTAATGAAACAACCCATTGAAACCTCTCAGGCATTGTCGAATGATAGAAGAGTCAATAAAGAGGTCAGAATCCAAGAGGCCAAGAGTCTCCACATAAAAGAGCTTAACATGAATCCTGACAGAGAGAGAAAGAGGTAATGAAGCCCTCTTGTCCTTCATAGCCACTTTAACCCTTTGAGTGCCTACTCGTCAGCAGTAGGGCTTTCCATGAATGATACCGTCGAAGTCAAGCACTGCTGTAAAAAAAAACACGCGTTGATGAGTGTGAGAAAGTGCGCCACTGCATAGTAGAATCTCAATAAGGCTCTCAAAATGGAGGGGCATTATGATAGAAATAGAATGAGTAGAATGAGCTTCCCCATTCAAGTCAGTTATGGCATAACAGATGGACTGGCGTCCATACTCCGTGCCGCTACTCCCATCAAAAACAAGTACAATGGCCACCATGGGGGAAAACAACTGCCCTTCGCCATCTGCACACATTCAAGATTTAATGTAGTTATGCCATCTAAAAACCAAACAACTTCTGTGGGTTGTCATAGGCTTACCAATGTTGTTTTGACTGTTGCTTGAACAGCCACTGAAAGGATATTTGTTGTGATAGTTTGGATGCAGTAGGTTGTTAGCTATAGATCCAACGATCATTGACATAGGCTGTAGCAAAGTTAGCCAAATAGACATTTTACTGGTTGAAGTTGAATGGTTTTTCTGTATAATGCAGCTGTTTTTTGACGATGGCACACACATTATATTAAACTCTATAATACCACTGGTGGATGGGCAGGTAAATGTTCTTTTATCCTTTTATACTTGCATAGGCCTCTGCAGTAGCTCCGATCGAGCCCGAGCAGACAAGGTTTCTCTTAGCACTTACTGGAGAAGGACAGGGGTGCGGAGCGGGGGAGGGAATTATTTAAGAGAACCCTAGAGTGCTCGTTTCTTGTTTCTAATAGTTTTCATAGGAACTGGGAGGCTGCCAAGCTTTAAAATTGCCACCATCAATCAAGGTGGTTTTAAAGAATGCAACAAGCAATTTCATGGACTTTTCTTTCTACGAGCTCCCAAACATTATTCCCTATCAGCTCCTTGTATTAGTACCACTGCCATTTTCTCTGCCTCTCTCTCTCCCTTTCCCTTAGCCTCTCTCTCTTTTCCTTTTTCTCTGTGCATCTCATTTTCTTTTCCGCCCTCTCTCTCACGATTATTTCTCTCTCTCCTGCTTCTCTCTCTCTCTCTCTCATCTCTCTCTCATCTCTCTCTCTCTCTCTCTCTCTCTTTCTCTCTCTCTCTCTCTCTCTCTCTCTCTTCTCTCTCTCCTGTCCTCTCTCTCTCTCTCTCTCTCTCTCTCACATGCGGAAGACACTTTTCAGTTGAATGCATTCAGTTGTACATCTGACTAGGTATCCCCCGTTCTCTTCCCTTTCTCTTACTATTTAATGTATTTCACATTCCCACTTTTAGATCCTGGGTGTTACCTTGCTTCGAAAAGGAGATAAATATAGGGGAACATCTATGATGTAAAGAAATGTGAGAAAGAACTACTTTGCTTCAAAAAACACCTGGGAATTAGTGGTGACGGCTACCTGTAAGTGAGATTGAAGGCAAGAGAGGCTTGAAAAAACACCATCTTAACATGTTCTCACTGGCAAATGGCCACAACAAGTCTCAATTCAATCTTCGTGCACCAATTCAATGATGTATCATTCTTCTTCTCAACACCTGTCCTGCGTCCCAAATTATTCTCTATTCCCTATTCAGGGCACATAGAGCTCTGGTCAAAAGTAGTGCACTGAATAGGGAATAGACAAGCACCCTGTGTCTTTGCCGACAGTGATCAATACCTCCCACTACCTCTTCTCAGGAGAACCACCTCAGTGGTTTTCCCCCGTTGCCCCTTCTTCTCTTACATTTACATTTAAGTCATTTAGCAGACGCTCTTATCCAGAGCGACTTACAAGTTCTCTTAACATTATGGCCTTCTCCGTTCCTTCTTCCAACAGTTGAAAGTGTAGTGCCCAGCTGATAATCAACTCGATAATTGCCTAAACTACTGAAATTAATTTCACACAGATAACAACACATGAAATAAATGAAGTAAAGTATGATGGGGAGAATGAGTTGATGAGCGAGGGGAAGCAGACGGTGCATAATTATGTGAATGAAGAACAGTGCCATTCTATTGTACTGATCACTTCTAATTATAACCTTAAAATGGCATGTATCCTATTTCAGTCCACCGAATCAAAACAGTCGTATCAGTCTACTCTGGCCTAGTTGGAGCAGGCTACACAGTGAGAGCGTGTACATGCTGAATGGCTTTCAACATCTGGGAAAATATCCACATCGGTCAACAGGTGAGGGAGTGTTGGAGAATGTGGTGACGTTGGCAAGGGGACAAATGTCACCATGGATCATTTCTTCACTTCACTGTCATTGGCGAACAAGTTGCTTGCAAAGAAAACAAGTCTGGCCGGCACCATGAACAAAGTGAGATGGGAGCTCCCTCCCTCTGAGCAAGATAAGGCACCTGCACTCCACAACGGTACTGAAGAATGACAAGATGACAGGGACACAATAAAGAGAAAACCGGAGACTATTATGTAGTACAACCAAACAAATGTATGTCACAGTGTGTCAAGCAAGTGAAAGTTACGAACGTTTTGTCAAACGTTAGGCTAAATAGCGTTAGGCTAAATAACGTTAGGCTAAATAACGTTAGGCTAAATAACGTTAGGCTAAATAGTGTTAGGCCAAATAACGTTAGGCTAAATAGTGTTAGGCCAAATAACGTTAGGCTAAATCACGTTAGGCTAAATAACGTTAGGCCAAATAACGTTAGGCTAAATAACGTTAGGCTAAATAACGTTAGGCTAAATAGCGTTAGGCCAAATAACGTTAGGCTAAATAACGTTAGGCTAAATAACGTTAGGCTAAATAGCGTTAGGCTAAATAACGTTAGGCCAAATAGCGTTAGGCTAAATAACGTTAGGCTAAATAATGTTAGGCTAAATAACGTTAGGCTAAATAGCGTTAGGCTAAATAGCGTTAGGCTAAATAACGTTAGGCTAAATAATGTTAGGCTAAATAACAGCCGAATGAAATCCAACTGATTCCATTGTGTGACGACGCACATAAGTGCGACCTGACAATAATTGACTATTTTTGACTGCTATCGACACTTATATTCATTATAATGCCATTATTGCTTTTGTGCTGAGTTTCACTATTTATCAAGACCACTTGGCGCTTATAATGATGTTTAGGCTGCTGATGTTTTCATCATGTGACGTCTTGGTGGTTGGGGTATACAGGACATATTTTTTGTCGTTATAACAGCAAGCTGTTTATGTGTTCCAACACATATGATTTTTTGTTTCATAGTTGTAACAGTCCCTCCACAAAAATGTTAATTGAACACTTTAATTTGGTTGTTTTTTGTTTTTACATAATAGCATAAAGTAGTATAAACTAATACAAGTTTGGTTAAATTCTAATGTTACCCAAGGCCTTCATAAACACATCCAAATGATAATTTTTGCGATAGCACAAAGTGCCTTCAGAAAGTAGTTACACCCCTTGACCTTTTTCCACATGTTGTTGTGTTACAGTCTGAATTTAACATGGATTACATTGAGATTGTTGGTCACGGACCTACACACAATACTCCATCATGTCAAACTGGAATTGTGTCATTTTTTATTATTAAATATGAAAAGCTGAAATGTCTTGAGTCAATGAGTATTGGTATGTGTATTCATCCCCTTTGTTATGGCAAGCCTAAATAAGTTCAGGAGTAAACATTTGCTTATTAACAAGTCACATAAAAAGTTGCATGGACTCACTCTGTGTGCAATAATAGTGTTTAACATGATTTTTGAATGACTACCTCATCTCTGTACATCTCATACATAATTGTATGTGTGGGGTACAACTCAAATCAAATCAAATGGTATTTGTCACATGTGCTGAATACAACAGATGCAGACCTTAAAAACGCGTATGCTTTTCATCCGGACGTCATAATACTGCCCCATAGCCCAAAGAGGTTAACGTAAAACACTTAGGCAAAGGACAAAGGAAACTGCTCAGGGCCCATGGTGACATTAAAACAGTTTCAGAGTTTAATGGCTGTGATAGGAGGAAACATTGTAGTTCCTCCACAATACTAACCTGATTGACAGAGTGAAAAGAAGAAAGCCTGTACAGAACACAAATATTCCAAAACATGCATCCTGTTTACAACAACACACTAAAGTAATACTGTAAAAAATGTGGCAAAGCAATTCACTTTTTGTCCTGAATACAAAGTGTTATGTCAGGAGCAAATCCAATCCAACACATTACTGAGTACCACTCTGTCACACCCTGACCTTAGAGATCCCTGTTAATTCTCTATATTTTGGTTCGGTCAGGGTGTGACTAGGGTGGGTACTCTAGTATTTGTATATCTATGTTTTCTTTTTCTTTGTTGGCCTAGTATGGTTCCCAATCAGAGGCTGCTGTCTATTGTTGTCTCTGATTGGGGATCATACTTAGGCAGCCCTTTTTCCCACCTTCAGTTGTGGGATCTTGTCTTTGTTTGGTTGCATGTTTTTGCACGACGAAGCTTTTCGTTCGTTGTGTTGTTTATTGTTTTTTTTCCCGCTGGTTCACATTTAAATAAAGTATGATGAACCCAAATCACGCTGCGCCTTGCTCTACCCTTAACGACGAACGTTACACACTCTCCATGTGTTCAATCACAGTGGTGGCTGCATCATGTTATGGGTTTACTTGTAGTCGTTAATGACTGTGGAGTTTTTCAGCATAAAAAAACAGAATGTAGCTAAGCACAGGCAAAATCCTACAGAAAAACCAGATTCATTCTGCTTCCCACCATACACTGGGAGATTAATTCACCTTTCTGCAGGACATTAACCTAAAACAGAAGGCCAAATCTACACTGGAGCTGCTTGCCAAGAAGACAGTGTACGTTTCTGCTTCTGCTTGAGAATCTATGGCAAGACTTGCAAAATATTATCTAGCAATGATACTTATGTCAATTAGATATAACGTTTTCACTTCGTCATTATGAGGCATTGTGTGTAGATGGGCGATAAAATAAAACAAATTCAATAATTAATTTTAAATTCAGGTTGTAACACAACAAAATGTGGAATAAGTCAAAGGGTATGAATACTTTCTGAAGGCACTGTATATGAAATGTATTAATTACACTGTTAGAATGTTGCAGTCAGAATGACTGTTCATTAACTTGATGCCCATCGCTTCCAGTGTTAAACCAGATATCCCCAGACACACTCCACACTCAAGGCTCTTTTCCTCTCCTCTAAACTATCACTATCTCTCTCTCTCTCCCTCCTCACTCCCTCTCTCTCTCCCTCTCCTCTCGCACTATCTGTCTTTCTCTATCTCTCTCCCTCTCCTCTCTCACTATCTCTCTCTTTCTTTCTCTATCTCTTTCTCTCCCTCTCCTCTATTACAATCTCTCTCTTTCTCTCTCTCTCTACCTCTCCTCTCTCTTTCTCTCTCGCCCTCTCCTTTCTCACTATCACTGTCTTTCGCTCTCTTTCTCTCTCTCTCCCTTCCCACTCTCACTATCTCTCTCTTTCTCTCCTCGCTCACTATCACTCTCTTTCTCTCTCTGTCTCTCCCTCTCCTCTCTCTCTTTCTCCCTCTCACTCTCTCTAACTCTCTCTCTCTCTCCCTCTCCTCTCCAACCATATCTCTCTTTCTCTCTCTGTCTCTCCCTCTCCACCCTCACTATCTCTTCTCTCTCTCTTTCTCCCTCTCCTTTCTCCCTCTGTCTCCCGCTCATCTCTCCCTATCTCTCTCTTTCTCCCTCTCTCTTTATCCCTCTCCTCTCTCACTATCTCTCTCTTTCTCTCTCGCTTCCTTTCCTCTGTCACTCTTTCTCTCTCTCTCCCTCTCCTCTCACACGATCTGTCTTTCTCTCTCTCTCTCCCTCTCCTCTATCACTATCTCTCTCTTTCTCTCCTCTGTCACTCTTTTTCTCTTTCTCTCTCTCTACTCTCTCACTATCTGTCTTTCTCTCTCTCTCTCACTCTCTCTCTCTCTCTTTCTTTCTTTCTTTCTTTCTTTCTTTCTTTCTTTCTTTCTCTCTCTCTCCTCTATTACAATCTCTCTCTTTCTCTCTCTCTCCCTCTCCTCTCTCGCTCTCTCTCTCTTTCGCTTTCTCTCTTGTCCTCTCCTCTCTCACTATCACTGTCTTTCTCTCGCTTTCTCTCTCTCTCCCTTCCCACTCTCACTATCTCTCTCTTTCTCTCTCTCCTCTC
Source organism: Salvelinus sp. IW2-2015 (assembly GCF_002910315.2). Classification (NCBI taxonomy): domain Eukaryota; kingdom Metazoa; phylum Chordata; class Actinopteri; order Salmoniformes; family Salmonidae; genus Salvelinus; species Salvelinus sp. IW2-2015. Next base: position 48,608,645 of record NC_036848.1, read on the forward strand.
TCACTATCACTCTCTTTCTCTCTCTGTCTCTCCCTCTCCTCTCTCTCTCTTTCTCCCTCTCTTTCTCTCTCTCTCTTTCTCTCTCTCTCTCTCTCTCCTTCCTTCCTCTCACACTATCATACTGGTCTTTTCTCTCTCGATCTCTCCATCGTCCCTCTCATCACTATCTCTTCATTTCTCGTCTCTGCTCACTCGAGCCTTCCACTCTCTCTTTTTCTTACTCGTCATCTCACCTCTCTCTATTCACTCTATCTCCTCTCCGCTCACACTCCCGTCAGTTCTCTCTCGTCTCCTCACATTCTCATCGTTCACAGTCTCTCGTCTCTTGCCCGCTACCTCTCTCATCCATTAATCGATCTCTCTGTTTCCTCATCTGTCTCTTCGCCGTCTCCTCTCTCACATCTAGATCGCTTTTCCTCTTTTGTCTATTTCACTCTTACTCTCGCTCACTCATCTCTCTCGTCTTTCTCTCTCTTTCTCTCGCTCTCCTCTTCCCTCCCCCTCTCCACTCTCACTATCTCTCTCTTCTCTCTTCTCTGTTCTCTCCTCTCACTCTCACGTCTCCTCTCTCTCTCACTCTAATCTCTTCCCTCTCCTCCTCTCTCTCGCCTCATTCCCTCTCACCATCTCTCTCTTTCTTCTCTTTCTCTGTCTCTCTCTCGTCCTCTCGTCTTCCCTCTCGCTCTCTCAACATCTCTCTCTTTCTCTTCTCGTCTCTCACTCTCCTCTCTCACAAACACCATCTCTCTCTTTCTCTCTCTTGTCTCTCCCTCTCCACTCTCACTATGCTCTTGTTTTCTCCTTTCCCTATGAACAGCTTCCTCATCAATCCTCTTTCCCTATGACAACCTCCGCTCTCATCCTCTCTAACAGACAGTAGGCGTTAGCGACGAGTTGGGTGTATCCCGCTAGGGTTGGCGAAGTAGATAGAAAAAGTCCATTGATGTACCAGTCACTAGAAAGAACTGAACCAGACTTGAAACTACCATCAGAAAATTCATTATTCCACGTATCAAGTGGCACAGACGGTACAGTTATCTCCTCTCTCTCTCCCTCTCCCTAGCCTCTCCTCTCCTCTCAGTCCCTCTCCATAGCCTTCCTCTCCTCTTCTTATTCTGCCTCTAATCCTCTCTCTCGCCCTAGCCTCTCCTCTCTCTTATTCTGCCTCTATCCTCTCTCTTCCATCTCCGCTCTCCTCTCCTCTCTTCATCTCTGCCTCTATCCTCTCTCTTCTCCCTCTCCTAGCCTCTCCTCTCCTCTCTGTCTTCATCTCTGCCTTATCCTCTCTCTCTCCTTCTCCAGCCCTCTCCCTCGCTCTTCTCTCATCTCTGCCACTATCCCTCTTCTCTCCACTCCCTAGCCTCTCCTCTCTCTCATCTCTGCCTCTATCCTCACTCTCATCTCTCTCTCTCATCTCTGCCTCTATCCTCTCTCTCATCTCTGCCTCTTTCCTCTTCTCTCCCTCTCCCTGTCCTCTCTCTCATGCTCGTATCTCTCTCTCTCCTCTCTCTGCCTTCTCATCTCCTCTCCTCATTCTGCCTCTACCTCCCCCCCTCCATCTCCTCTCTCTCTAATCTCTGCCTCTATCCATCTTCCTCTGTCTCCTCTCCTCTCTCCTCTCGCTCTCTTCATCTCTGGCCTCTAATGCTCATACTCTCCCTCTTTCTCCTCTCCCCCTTCTCTCTCTCTTCCATGTCCTCTTCTCCTTCTCTTCAATAAAAACAACTTCATCTTCACTAACAGTTGTAAAATATATTTTCCCTTGAGACTCATGGAAACAACATAACTTATAGCTAAGACTTGATACACGCATCACAATATATATCCCAATTAGTTGAACAAAACTTGCTCGACAGTTAGAGTACATCAGCTCAATGGAATGAATATGGTCTATTTAAGAAATAAGAGAAGGTTTGATATATTGACAATATACCACGGCTAAGGGCTGTTCTTAGGCAAGACGCAAAGCGGAGTACCTGCGGAGTACCTGGATGCAGACCTTAGTAGTGGTATATTGGCCATATATCACAAATCCCTGAGATGCCTTATTGCTATTATAAACTGGTTAACAATATAATTAGAACTGTAAAAATAAGTGTTTTGTCATACACGTGGTACACGGTCTGATATACCACGGCTTTCAGCGAATCCGCATTCAGGGTTCTCTGGGGGACACAATACACACCCACACACGCATGCACACACACCCACACACACCCACATGCACACACACACACATCCACCCACCCCGGCATGGGACCTCGAAGGAGAGAGGAGTGGTTGATTACCAAACTGACAGCGGTGTTGACACAACCTTCTGCTAGAAGACGACATTGTGAAGACGAGATGAAGATGTGGCGTGGGGACAGACTGACAGATAGTGTGAACCTCATATCATTTTTGAGGCTCTGCATCTGTGCATATAGCTCTTTCATTCCCTCTCTCACCTAGGCTATATGGGTCTCTTCAGGTGCTACATAATCAGGATTTTATAAAGGCTTTTGGTTGAGTGACATCTCCTTTGTTCTGCAGTAGGGTAGGAACATGACTCCCTCTCTTTTCTTTCTCTCACCTAGGTCTTCTTGGAGGTTCACATCTTCAGGAGTTTTGTCAGTTGGATTGTTATCAAAGTGTAGAATTGAAGTTCTAAACTTTCATGTCTTGTACTGAGACTTTGGTTGTGTGACATCCTCTTTGTTCAGAGCAAAGGCAATGAACAAGGATCAATATGTCATCGAGATAGTTTGTACCATGCTTCAGTTACTATCTTTGTCCTGTGTCCTGTGTCCTGTGCTGTCGTCCCTGGAGTGTAAGCTGGCTTCCTATATCTACTCACATTCCTTGTCTGTCACTTTATATTTATGAATTGATTATAATTAGAGGTGACAGTGAACCTTGCCACCCAGCCGTTTGTTCATTATTTCCACGGTGCGACTGAATGGTAAGCCGAGACGTGTATTGACACTTTCTAAATGTTTAATTAGGAGGAGATCGATTACATTTGATCTAATGAGGGATGATTGATTGGTGCATACACATTATAAGAGGAGCTTCAACCTGTCGTTGATGCCAGGAGAATAGGATGCATACTATGACAACCCACACTACTTAGAGATTGATCCCCTTACAGGTAGTGAACAAGGTAGTATATTACACTACTAATAAAGACTGCAGACATGTCTGAGATTTTTTACATTTATTTCCTCGTCCTTGTTCACTTCTATTCCCTCATGGTCTCTACTGAGGGCAGGTTGATAGAGGATTGTCTACAGGTCTCTACTGAGGGCAGGTTGATAGAGGATTGTCTATAGGTCTCTGGTGAGGGCAGGTTGATTGAGGATTGTCTACAGGTCTCTACTGAGGGCAGGTTGATAGAGGATTGTCTACAGGTCTCTACTGAGGGCAGGTTGATAGAGGATTGTCTAAAGGTCTCTGGTGAGGGCAGGTTGATTGAGGATTGTCTACAGGTCTCTACTGAGGGCAGGTTGATAGAGGATTGTCTACAGGTCTCTGGTGAGGGCAGGTTGATAGAGGATTGTCTACAGGTCTCTGGTGAGGGCAGGTTGATAGAGGATTCCTATAGATATAAAGGATCTATAGAGGAGGACTCTAGACTGAGGATTGAACGCTACAGAACGACATGCTGCATAGTCAGAACAGTATCCTAACAACTAAGCCACAGCAGACTCCCCCTACAGCGATTCACCACATTGTTACTACAACATTTCTTTCTCTTGGAGCTTGTGGTCTACCTCTTCACTAGCTGAGGCAGGACCTTGGAGAGAAAAGCAATTTGCTGACACTTTTTCTCCAGGGTGCGGCTACAACGTGTACATTCCTGTGTGCTGGACAGTTTTCTATCTCCCCAGCACAGAGGTGGAGAGGGAGCATGGTTTACACTTACTAAGAGAACAGATGTGGCTGACAGCTCCGTATGGCCGTGTCTGCGCTAATATGCAAGACAACAAACGGAGTGTCACGTCTGTTATAATAAGCGGTTCCTGGAGAATACGTACCTCATAAAAAAAATGGATGCCCTACCTTTGAGCATAATGCGAATATATTTGACAATCTCTGACTGCCCCAAAAAAACAAGTGACTCCTTATATCCAAAATAATAATTGAAAACATAAAGGTGGAGAGACTAGGAAGACTGGCGCATACCAGCTATTTCCCTCACTATTCTAAAGAACAGACCGAGCCACCTTAGATATGAACGTGTTTAGAATATTTTTCCTCTTGTCCTGTAGCATTAGATTCGCTAAGAATTCGATAGGCGGCTTTGCTGGCAGGTCAGTGTTGTGTGGTTTCACAACCACCTCTAGTGACACCATCCAATATACTGTAATCAAGCATTGCATGAACTCTACCATCGTCATTTGCGGTACGAGAAAAAGTCGCGCTTTCCATCATACAATTCTACATATTTTTACATGACTGGAAATCTATCTATACAAAATTCCTTTACTAAGGGGCGGTCTTAAATATGGCTGCGAGAGATAGAGCCTATAGTGTTCATACTTATTCAAGGCCTTATTATCTCCCAATGCCAATATCAGTTGTTCTTTGTTTGGCAATAAACGTGTCCACTGATTGACAAATAATAACCTTTCAGAGACATATACAATCTAAGCAAGTACTTTCAAAGTTTCGACCTAATTTTACCACCCTAGACAAGAGTACCCACAGCGAACATTTTAAGCTTTCCCCCGCCACTCTTCTTCTGTGATTCTTAAGCCCATACCGTATGAGAAGGTCACCACTGGACACACACTGATGAAATCCATCTGGGCTTACACGTCTTTTTCCAATGAGCAATGACAGAACCGAAAGAGAGATGTTGAATTGATGATTTGGTTTCCAGTGATGTCTGTTCGCCCAGTGATTGTCTTGTCCCAGTGTATGGTCTGTTCTCAGTGTTCTGTTCCCAGTCGCCGCAGGATGTACTGTTCCAGTGATGTCGGGCTGTTTCTCATGATGCTCTGTTCCAGTGATGTCTGTTTGCCCAGTGATTCTGTCCACAGTGATGTCTGTAGTCGATGTCTCCCAGTGATGTCTGTTCTCAGTATGTCGGTCCCAGTGATATGTGCGTGTTCCAGTGATGTCTGTATCCCATGATGTCTATTCCCATAGACATATATACTCTCATGCACAGATAATCCTCGGTCTCGTCGCGCGCGCGCGCCAACTCGTCAGTGGTAGGCCATCTGTCGGCTAGGAAATCTATACATATACATCAATTGAGTGAGTGTTGGTTTCTCTCTGTTCACACCGTGAGTGGCGTGGGTCATATATATATACAATGTCCGTTACAGACAGTTTCAAGTTGATGTCTGTTCCAGCGTGATGTCTGTTCCCAGTGATGTCCCCAGTGGATGTCTGTTCCAGTGGGATGTCTAGTTCCAGTGATGTTCTGTTCCCACGTGATGTCTGTTTCTCAGTGATGTTCTTGGTCTGGCAGTGATGTCTGTTCTCACAGTGATGTCTGGTCTCTATGTGATTCTGTCCAGTCAGTCTGTTCCCAGTGATGTCTTTCCCGTGAATGTCTTATCTCAGCTGATGTCTGTTCCGCGAGTGATGTCTGTTCCAGTGATGTCGTGTATCTCATGATTCTTGTTCCAGTGCATGTCTGGTCTCCACGTGATGTCTGCTTCCCCAGTGATGTGCTGTTTCCCAAGTGATTGTCTGTTCCCACGTGATGACCAGTGATGTTCTGTTCGCCAGTTTGATGTCTGTTCTCCACAGTGATGTCTCGGTTCAGTGATCGTCTGTTCCCAGCCTGATGTCTGTTCTCCCCAGTGATGTCTGTCCAGTGATGTCTGGTCTCAGTGATGTCTGTTACACCAGTGATTGTTAGGTCTACAGTGATTCTTGGTTCTCTTAGTGATGGTCTCATTCTTCCCAGTGAGTGTCTGTACCGAGTGATTGTCTGTCCCAGTGTGTCTGTTTCTCACTGAGGATCTGTTTTCTAGTGCAATTTTGATATCTAGTTCCCCCAGTGCAGTGTCTGTTCTTCAGTGATGTCTGTTCCCAGATGATGTCTGTTCC